>NC_081409.1:815865168-816046933 GCF_030272615.1 Cryptomeria japonica | reverse complement strand
TATCATCAATGTTAATGGATCAGTTATGCCTTTGAAGAAGACCCAAAGATGTATCCCATAAGGGGTGAAATTTGTTATCAACTTGTAGTGTATGCTTTATGTTTATTTCTAGTTCTTCTCAATCTTTGTCATTTAAATTACTTATTGAATGGTGTTAATTCAATAAAATAGTTATGAAAAATTGAATAATGACATTTAAATTATTGAATTCAAATTAGTGTGAAAAGAATAATCTTTACCACTAATTTTGGATCAATATTATTTTTCAGATTATATGTGCAAGTAGGTTTTTGATGGAGCTGCAAACTTTCAATAGTCATAATCAACAGGCACAGATCTAGATCTAGAATCAGGACCCATACCTCTGCGACTGGAGCACCCAATTCTCTGGTCTTGGACCAGCCTAGCCAGTTCCCTGGTCCACCTCATTGTGTGATAGGTTTTTGATAGATAAGATCTCAACCACTTTAATTTGGAGATCCTCAATTTATAGCTCGGTATGGTAACAAGGATGAGAGAACCTATCACCCCGGTCTAGCTTAGTTAGACTCAAAAATAACATCAGGTGTACATTAGAATTCTATTCTTAGATTTGTAATATTTGTCTAAGTTTTATTTTTGTATCTGTCTATTATTCTAATTAACTTAGTTACTTTTATACATTATATTAGCTTAGCCTATCATTGCTTTACTTTTGACTCATTTCTCTTTCGTATCAGTGAAGGAATATAAAACTTAACAGTACTCATTGGCTCTCATTCACTAGAGGAAGTCAAAGTGAATAACATCCTTAGGATCTTTACTTTATGAACTCCAATAAGGACATCCAAATAAGAATTGGGAATATCCTTAATTGCAAGATTTCCCTTCTACCATCTACTTATTTGGGCATCCCTCTCATGATTGGGATTTTAGAGAGAATTAAGAGGAAATTAGTAAGGTAGAAAGGTAGTATTATGAGTAGTACTGGAAAGCTTAAAATTTTATTAAAAGCCTCCCTGTAGAGTCAAACTTGTTGTTCTGAATTGGTCTGGAATGTTTATGGTGCAGAGTTATCTTGTTATGTTGTTGGTGTATTTTTTGTGTTGGTTGTTCCAAAAGTGTTTGTGTTTGGAATCTGTTGTTGATGTTGAGTGTTTTTATTATCTTCCTCGAATATAGTTTTGGTATATGTATATGATGGATTTTTGGTTCAAAAACATCCTTATGTTCTCGAGGTATTGAGTCATTCAGCATTGTTGGTTGTGAGATTCTATGTTTGACCAATCCTTAGATCTGAATATGATTTGTTGAAGCATCTTGTATATTTTATGAGTCTCAACTTATCATGTGAACATCTAGATTTGAGCTATTTGCATTGAAGAGCTTGTGCTAATCATTAATTGTTTATATGGATGCATAGCATATGGATATGTTTTTGGTTATGTTTTCATGATTGCATATTGGTGAATTGGTCTTTGGCAGATGTGTTTCATTCCCCTATTTCTCTTAGAGTGGATTATCTTGTGTTTTTTTGGTTCAAAAAGTATATTTTGATTTAGGTCAACTTGGTTCAAGCTTTGATAATATATCTTGTAAATAATGCACATGTGTGTTTGAGTTAAGTGTGAGACGTGAGTCTAGATGATGTGGTGAATAGAGAATATTAGAGGAACTTTGAGCAATGAAGAAGAGTTGTGTTCAAATGATATGCAAGTTGTTGAGACTGTGACAAAGAGTTGAGATAGAGTGTTGGTAGTTGAGATTAGATTGTGTGTTGATGTCAGTCAATTGATGTAGAGTTAAAGGACACCTTCATGATTAGGAGATCCTTCTTTTTAGATCATTTTCCCATATATTGTCTTGAGTGAAATTAGCTTTAGGTTTTGTAAGTCACCTTTATATCTTGTCCCATGTGTAGTTATCCTTGGTGTGCAAGTCTATAGCAGTGAGCTCCCTTTTGTAATAATTTCTATTTATATTAGATATATTCTTATGAGTAGGTTCCCACTATGGTTTTTTCCTATTTGGGTTTTCCACATAATTTTTTTTTTTTCATGTGTTATTGATTAATTGTTTGTGTTGCATTAATTATTTGTTTGGATTGATTCACCCCTTCTCTCAGTCTTGCCTTGGGTTCAATAGATGCTATGGCCAATGACTATGTGTGTCTTCTATTCTTCACCCTTCATGTTTCCATTTCATCCTAGATAGCCTTTAGGGAGGCATTGTGATTACCAATCATATTCCTATAAGCAACATTGACCTCCTCAATTGTCTCTTTGAAGGCCTCTTGGGTTTTCTTAACCTCTTCTAGCTCAAGCTTGCTACCTGCCATGTTAAGCTTAGAATCCATATCATTAATCTTATTGCCCACCATTTCCCACTACTCCATCATGCTAATAATTACTGACAATTTTCCAAACCCTTTTCTCATCCAAATCACCCACCCAAGTGTTGGCCTTGGCCTTATCCTTGCCTAGTCCTTCCAACGAATTGATCTTTGTAATGGACATATTCATTTGAGTGAAGAGATATTTAATCAAATCTTCCTATCTTTGAATATTTTCATGCAGGTCCCTCCCAATATTAGCCAATACTGAGATGCTTCTTGAAGGGTTGGGCATATTAAAGAAGGGAGGGATTGAGTGGGGAGGGCTAGGGTTACCATCCACTTTAGCAAGGGATCAGTTTGACCCTGAAGCATCCAAGGAATCTAAATCCTCTAATGAAAGAGACTCAAAAATAAAATCATCCTTTATCAAATTAACCATGCTTGTTGCAGTTCAGCCTGAGCATCCACATCTTGGATCTTCTTGGTGGCAACAATGGCCTTAAATTTGGCCATTCTAGCAATTTGTTTTCTAGTGGGAATTTTATAGCCTGAATGAGGAATAATTTATTACCCAATATTGGAGGGGTGACAATAAGGTCAACAAATAGATCGGAGTCATAGGTAGACCCAACCGCAATAGAGGGCACCCCACCAGAGGGGGATAAAGCTAGGTGGAAGTTATGCATTCTTTAGTTGAGGCCCTAGTGGAGAGGGGGTTTACCCTTTTCAATATATTTGGAAATAGACTGAGACAAAGAAGACATAATCCATAAGGGGAAATTAATTCTTACCCCATACTAAAGATGGCTTACATAGGAAAAATCTGCTTGTGCAAGCTTCTTTTCCTTCCATCCAAGATGAAGTACTTCATAGTCACGAGAGCTACATCCTTCAATATTTTTGGGAGCTTCTCCCTATTGTATCCACCTTGACACCTGGATCCACCTTCTCCTAGTTGAAAAATCCGCTCAAAAATCATCCTTGTAGTTCCCTTTGGGTTTTTTGGGAAATGACACTCCATTAAAAGAGTTACCTTAGATCTTTTTATTTCATTTATGTTTAAAACCCCATTCATATATATTGTAATTTTATTTTAAAAATATTTTTAATTATATCTTCATAATTCATAAATCTTGTGAAATTTGATACTTAATTTTTTTCAATAGTGATAAGTTTATTAACATTAATCTTTAGGACAAATTATATTTTAATGAATTTATGTGATATCAATATGAACTCTCATTATTTGAAATATTATATGATCAATATACTTTGAAAAATATATCTTAAATTTTAATTTATAAATTAAAAATAATACATAAAACATAAATATAAATAAATTTATTAAAATAAAAGGAAAAAAGTGATAGAAATCTCTCTTTAATGAAATCATTCAAAAAAAAACATTAGTTGGAAAAGAAAACTTATAACTTCTGAATGAATTTTATGTATGTTTGTATGTATTATATGTGTGTATCATTTTCAAGATATTTACTTTTTATGAATTTTTTCACTGAAGTTGAAAATGTAATTTGAGAATGATATATCTTGTGTCTCTTACACAATATTTTCTTAAACTTCTCATAAGTATAAAAGACAAGAAATTTTCGAAGTGTTTATAATTTATGAAGTTTGTGACCCCTAATTGTAACTCCCCCCAGTAACTAATGACTCTTCCCAAACCTCGATCAATTCCGTTGTTAAAAACATGGTAAAAAATCTAGAAAACCTTAATCGTGGTGCTAATGACGCTAGCATTAGTGATAACATTGCAATGATGATTCTCAGATCTGGAACCCCCAAACAATTGGTCTCCTCTTCACTTGCAAGACTTACCACTGATGATAGCACCACCAACCCCTTGACTGCAGCTATGCTCAAAGAAATTGAGGACAATCATGTTACATAAGTTATTTATGCCAATAAGTGTCTAGATGACATTAGGTCTAGCACCATGCTCCTTGGATTTCCAGGCTCCCAATTTTATGGGTCTGACATAGGTGGAAATGCAGATAATAAAGCTGAACCTCCCAAGAATAGTGAAGATGATGAGGGCTTTATGAAAGGATACTCCTTAAATAAAAAGAAAGGAAGACCTATGGGCTCCAAAAACAAGAAGAAGCCTGGAGACCAACACGGTCTCCCTACCTGCCCTTCTTAAATCTTCCACTTTAATGAAGTACATATCATGGAACATTCGAGGCCTTGAGTCGCCTGATAGGAAATTTGTTATTAAAAGATTTCTGGATTGCCATAAAATTTTAGATTTTTTGATGCTACAAGAACTTAAGGCTATTGGGTTCTCTCTCGACACCACACTTGATTTCATTTGGAGAGATGCAATTAAAATTTGCACCAACCACCCAAGAGGAAAGGGAGGAGTTGGCCTTCTTATTGCCCCTAAATGGGCAATTTATCTCAAGGATAAGGGAACTTCCCCTTGTAATAGAGTAGCCTGGGTTACATTAGATGTTAAAGGAACTTGCTTTGGCATATGCTCCATATAAGCATCTACTAACTATAAGGAAAGAATGTCCCTCTGGAACTAGCTAACATCCCTCCCAAATATCCCCTGGGTCATGGCTGGAGACTTTAAATGACTGAACACCAAGATGACAAGGTTGGGGGCCTTCCGTTTGAATGGAAAACTCAAAGAAAAACCTCACTGGGACAAGTTTAAACAACAAGTTGACCGCTTGGAAGGCACCAAACTTGATACCCTTAACTTATGGTACACTTGGTGCAATTTTCAGCAAAGTACTAATAGGATCTACTCCAGGCTAGATAGGTTTTATGTTAATAAGGACTTCTTCTCCTTCTCCCCTAATCAATTAGGGAAAGTAGTGGCAATCTTACCAGCTACCCTGTCTGATCATTTCCCCATTCTAGCCATCATTACCACCAGAAATTTCATCACCCCTAGCCACCCTTGCAATAAGAAATTTTTACTGAACACCTCCCTGCTGCAAGATGAGGAAGTCCTAAATACCGTCAAAATAGTTAGACTCTTCAATCTGCAGCCACATCTCTCCCAATCCTACATTTTTAGATGGAATAGGAACATTTCCTCCTAGCAGAAATTACTCCAAACCATAAGCAAGAAAAAAGCCAAGGATTTTAGATACCTAGCAAAAACCCTTACTCATTGGCTTCACTCTTTGGAACAAGAAATTCAAATGCAACCCTCCTCCCCTACCTTGGCCAAATGGGTCTCTGAGGCTAGAGATATCCTCAGAAATCACCATCAGGTTAAAATCAGAGGTGCCTTCATCAGAGCCCCTAATCACTAGCTCAAATTTGGTGATAAAGGCTCCAAAATTTTCTTTAATCTTCTCAAACAAAAATAGACCAGAGAAAAAACTGACAAAATAATGGTAGATGATAAGGAACTCCTAGACATCAATGATATCAAAGAGGCCTTTGAAGTATTTTACAAGACTCTGTTTACCTCAAAGGATAATGAGGCCTTGATTGATGCTCGAACTAAATGTAGTACCATTACCACAAATAGAATCTCTGAGGATGAAGCTGTCCTCCTCAAAGCTAGGGTCTTTGTGCAAGAAATTGTTGATGCCATTAAGGCTCTCAAGGATAATAAGGCCCAAGGCCCTAATGGACTTTCTGTTGAATTCTACAAAACCAACATTTACTGGATCACTAATGACCTCTATGGTATTTACAATAGAGCACTGGACATTGGCACCCTGGGGGAGTTCATCAATAGGAGTATTATTAAACTTATCCCAAAAGATGGGGACAAAGCCCTCATAAAAAACTAGAGGCCAATCACCCTCATCAACATCTCCTACAAAATCTTAGCCAAAGCCTTAGCCTCTCACCTTGAGAATATCCTTCTCAAGTTCATCTGCTCTAACCAAACTAGACTCATTAAAGGCAGATATATCTTGGAGAATCTTCTAACTAGTTCGGAATCCATGAAATGGGCGAGAACCTCGAACCAAGACTCTGCCATGTTCCTTGTCGACTTTGAGAAAGCCTATGATAGGGTGGAGTGTGACTTCACCCTCATGATGCTCAATGCTTTTGACTTCCCTAGCGAGTTCTATGATTATATTTGGATCCTCCTCAAAGATGCGTCCACCCTGATCAAAGTCAATGGGACTCTTTCCTAGCCTATTCCTCTTTCTAGATCAATTAGGTAGGGCTGGCCCCTTGCCCCTGCTCTGTTTGTCATTGCATCAGATGCCCTATACTACCTCCATAGAGATGACACCCTATCTCCTAGAGTCCAAGGCATGAAGATGTTGGATGACTTTGAATTCCTCAACATTCAGTTTGTCGATGATACCTCATTGTTCCTGAAGCTCTCTAGGCACAATATCAATTCCCTTAATAAAAAACTTGACACCTTTGGTAGAGCATCTAGTGCTCGGATCTCCAGCTCCAAATCCATTCTACTTGGTGGAAAGATAAACCTCCAGACTGGCTTCAGTAGTTTGGATATGTATGGGGAGGACCCAATAAGATATTCAGATACCTTGGTATCCCCTTTTCTGTATCTCCCTCTCTTAGAAAAATGTGGAGTCGGGTCAAAGAAAAAATAGATAGAAAGCTCAACAAGTGGGACAATAGGGTCCTCTCCCTTGCTGGCAGGATTCAAGTCTGCCAGAAAATCCTCTCCTTCTACAACATATACTATTCCTCTGTGTGGATGTTCAGCAACTACCAAGTTTTTGAAATCCAAAAGGCTATCAGATGATTCCTATGGTTTGATGGAAAGGGTAGAAGGAAAGCTCACGTGGTCAAGTGGGCCTGGTGCCACATAGACAAAAAAATTGGTGGGCTGGGCCTCAAGGATCTTAGGCTGCAAGGAATCTCCCTCGCGGCCAAATGGATATTCCATACACTCAAAGGACAAGAACCTTGGAAAATTCTAATTAGAAACAACATACAAAATGGTGTTCCCAAGGCTGCCAAATCCTAGAAAACCCTCCCGCTCAATGACTTGATTGCAGGCGATTTCTTTGTGTCTGCCCAAGGCACCTGGGTGTTTAAATCCATCTGGAAAGCCTGGGAGCATGTGCACAGAGTTATTAACAACTCTAGCATTAACTATGATAGTACCCTCCATGCTGAAAGGTCAATATGATGGAACCTATATCATAATTCTAAACCCCTTTCCCTAACTCAAGGTTGCTCTGCTAAGTACTGGCACAATAAAGGGATTAAAATTTCTTATGGATATCCTAGAACATGATAATCTTATCAGCTGGGAAAGTCTTAGCAATAAGTATGATATCCATGCTTCACATAAGAGGACCTACAACATGATTAAAAATGCATGCACTCCCTTTAATCTCCCTAGGAGCACTCATGTAGATGCTCATAGGTACCTTACATTTCTATGGGAGGATGGCTCCACCCTCCCTAAGATCAAAGCGAAATCTATATATAGCTTGCTCAATAATGATACGTCGGTGATCGAACATGTTAATACTCTATGGTACGTTAACCATAACCCTCACACATGGAAGAAAACCTTTGAGAATATATGGTGATCCCCCATCACTCCTAAGGTTAAATGCTTTAGGTGGCAACTTATATTGGACAGACTACCTATTAGGAATAAATCAGGTGCATACAATTTGTACTTTGTTTGTAGAAAACCTAAGACCGCGTGCCACATTTTCTTTGATTGCCCTTTTACTAGAGAGATTTGGTTAATATTTGGAATTTCTATCACAGAACATGTTTGCACTCTTGATATAATTACTGGTTTTATTCATGGATTGAGGAAGGATGCTAACCTAGTTTGGAAAATTCTATCCTCCTACATACTTTGGTTTATTTGGAAACTTAGGAATGAGGAGAAGTTTCAAGGTAATGCAAGGGAACTTATTGGTTTTTTTTAAAAACTCACACATTACAAAATTGTTGTGCAGGTATACTTTCTAATGAACATTGAGAGGAAGAAACTCCTACAATTCCTCAAAGATGGAAGAACAACCATGTTTGTCTATGAGATGTAAGATGGCTATGAATGGGCTAGGCTCACAAAGAATCAAACTTCCTTTGATAAAGAATTAAAGAAGCTAATAAAGGAACTACAGGATAACAAGCCTCCTCTCTTTAACACGATAGAGATGTGCTCCCAGATCCTAGCAAGAAAGAATGTGGTCTAGATGGAAGGAGCACAAGGATGGACCACATGGCTGGAGGATCAAGATGAGGTTCTGCAATAGTGCCCCATGATAATAACCTATATACTCTTCAGCGTCCCCATATTTTATTGTGATTAGGAGATAACTATATTTACTTAGTCTCTCTGGTTTCACAGTTTGGCGGTTGAGGCTCAGCCTCCTGTGCTCTCTTTTTGTATAAACTTTCTGATTCCTTTTTTCGACTCTCGATTTCAAATACAAAAAATAATTATTATTTTAGAAAATAAAATTAAATATTATTTCGATATTTTTGTATTATTTTTTAGTTTTGGAGCTCTTAAATACAAAGTTCTTTGTTTAAAAGAAATGCAATAAGTAAATCTAAAGAATCTTATTCTAAACCTTAAACATATAAACATAATATTCAAAAATTCAAAAAAATCAAAATTACATGTCTAAACAAATATTTCAAAAATAATTTTTCAATTTACAAAGATAAATTTTTTTTGTATGTTTCTAAATTTTAATCCTTAAAATATACTATTTTTTCGAGTTTCAAAAATCAAAGTTATTTGCATACAAAATATTTTAATTTTTTTAAATATATAAAAACATTTAAAATTGAATTTTTAAATTAAATATTTCAAATTATTTTATAAAGTTATTACCTCAATTAAAGTTTTGATTTAATCATAGTTATGGAGTGCTTTGATAAGCACTAAAACATGATTTTAGTTTAATTATCATTAGGGAGGTTTTATTAGGGATAGTTAGGGTTAGGATTGTATTAGGGATAGGACTACGCTAGAAAGATGGGTTTAATTAAAATAAAGTTCAGACTATTTTAAAAAAATTGTATTTTTGAATATATATTAATAATCAAACTTGAACCCTAATATAAACATAATCTAACCCTTATTCTAAAGTAAACCCTAATCTTAATTAAATTCTAACCCAAACTCTAACCTTAATTGAAAGTTAATTCTCATTTAACCCTAACCCTAATGTCATTGAATCATAACCTTAATTCTAAGCTTAATTCAATATTTAATAGTAACCCTAATAATAATTAAACCCTTATCATAATCAAATGATAAGTTTGAAAATATCCCTAATCTAAACCTAATTGAACACTACCCATGGCCTAAACTTACCATAATTGAAACGTTATCATAGCATTAGCTGAACTTTAATCTTAATTTAACCCTAATGATAACTTTAACCATAACCCTAAACCAAAAGCAAACCGTATCCTTGATGCTAGCCAACCATAACCATTATCATAACCTTAATTCAAATGTAACCCTAAACTTAATTATAACACTAGAATCAACAAATTGAACCTCAATCTAACCATAGATGAACTCTAATCTTAATTAAATTATACCCTAAACCCTAACTCTAATTAAACCCTAATCCTAATTTAACTATAACCTTAATGTAATCGAATCATAATGCTAACTAAAATCTAATACTAACCCTATGTAAACCTTATCATAATATTAGAGTTTAATATTAATTAAACTCTAATCTTGATCTAACTCCAACCCTTATCTACACCTAAACTTGATCCTAACTAAACTCTAATCCTAATCCTAACTATGATTAAAATATTACGATAAACAAGCACTAATTCTAATTGGACTAGGTATATCTAATTAACTATAACATTGAAAATTAACTCTAATATGTCAAATTGAATTCCAAACCTAACCTAACCATAAACTTAACTCTGACTATAGAATTAAACCCTACCTATACAACATGAATCTTAATCTAACTCTAATTGAACCCTAACCCTAATATGAACCTTGACCCTAATTTGACTTCAATCCCATTTTAACCTTAACCCAAATGTAATTGAATGATAACCTTGATTCAATGTTAGGGTTATGACTTAGGTTTAAGGTTCAATTAGGGTTAGGGTTCCATTAGGCTTATATAAGGGATTTTAATTAGGTCGTGATTAATTGGAGTTAGGTTTAGGATGCAATTAGACCTACATTTTATGGTTAGAGTTCAATTAAGTTTATATTAGGGATATCGTCAAGGTTTGGATTTGATTATGATAAGGTTTTAAATATAGTTAGGGTTAATGTTAGATTTTAATTAGTGTTATGATTCAATTACATTAGAGTTATAGCTAAATTAGGATCAAAGTTTAATTAGGGTTGGGGTTTGAGCTATAATTCTATTAGGATAAAGATTCATCTATGGTTAGGATTAGGGTTCAATTAAGGTTTGGATTTAATCATGGTTATGGTTAAGCTTTGATAAGCACTAAAATATAATTTTAATTTAATTATCATTAGGGTTATGGTTTTATTAGAGATAGTTAGGGTTAGGGTTATATTAGGGATAGGACTACATTAATATAAATTTAATTAAAATAAAGTTTAGAGTATTTTAAAATGTTTGTATTTAAAATTTATATTAATAATCAAACTTGAACCCTAATCTAAGCACAATTGAACTCTTATTCTAAACTAAAGCCTAATCTTAATTAAATTATAACCCAAACACTAACATTAATTGAGCTTTAATCCTAATTTAACCTTAACCCTAATGTAATTGAATCATAACCCTAATTCTAACCTTAATTCAAAATCTAATAGTATCCCTAATAATAATTAAACCCCTATCATAATCAAATGATAAGTTTAAAAATATCCCTAATTTAAACCTAATTGAACCCTACCCATTACATTAGAATTAACAACTTCAACCTTAATCTAAACATAGATAAAATCTAAGATAAATTGAATTATAGCACAATCCCTAACTCTAATTAAATGTAATTGAATCATAACCCTAATTCTAACCTTAATTCAAAATCTAATAGTATTCCTATTAATAATTAAACCCCTATCATAATCAAATGATAAGTTTGAAAATATCCCTAATTTATACCTAATTGAGCCCTACACATAACACTAGAATTAACAACTTCAACCTTAATCCAACCATAGATGAACTCTAATCTCAATTAAATTATAGCCCAATCCTTAACTTTAATTAATCCTAATTTAACTATAACCCTAATGTAATTGAATCATAACCCTTATTAAAATCTAATACTAACCCTAACTATATGTAAACCCTTATCATAATCAAATCTTTACTTTGACTATATCCCTAATCTACGCCTAATTGAACTCTAACCATAACCTAATACTACAATAATTGAAATGTAGCCATAATTTAACCATATAGTTAAAGATGTTCATAGAATTAAACCCTAATTATAGCTTGATCCTAGAACCATAATTGAACCCTAGCCCAAAACCTAACCCTAACCTAATAGAACTTTAATATTCATTAAAATCTAACTAGATAACCCTTATCTAAACCAAAACTTGATCCTAATTGAACTCTAATCCCAATCCTAACTATAATTAATCTATTACTATAAGAAAACCCTAATTCTAATTGGACCAAGTATATCTAATTAACTATAACATTGACAATTAACCTTAATACCTCAAATTGAATTCCAACCATAAACTTAACTCTAACTATAGAATTAAACCCTACCTATACAACATGAACCTAAATTTAACTCTAATTGAACCCTAACCCTAATTTAACTTCAATCCCAATTTAACCCTAACCGTAATGTAATTGAATCATAACCTTAATTCAATGTAATGGTTAAGATGAAAAACCATAATTGAACCTAGAAACCCGATTCAATTTAGGTTTAAGGTTCCATTAGGCCTAGATTGGGGATTTTAATTAGGTCGTGATTAATTGGAGTTAGGTTTAGGACTCAATTAGTCCTACATTTCAATTATTATAGGATTAGGTTATGGTTAGAGTTCAATTAACTTTATATTAGGGATATTGTCAAGGTTAGGATTTGATTATGATAAGGGTTTACGTATAGTTAGGGTTAGTGTTAGATTTTAATTATGATTATGATTCAATTACATTAGGGTTATAGTTAAATTAGGATCAAATTTTAAATAGGGTTAGGGTTTGAGCTATAATTCTATTAGGATCAGGATTCATTGACTGTTAGATTAGGGTTTAAGTTGTTGTTAAGATTATTATTAAGTTATGGTTAGATTTCAATTATTCTAGGATGAGGTTATGGTTACAGTTCAATTAAGTTTGTATTAGGGGTAGTTAGGGTTAGGGTTGTATTAAGATAGGACTATGTTATGGTTAGAATAAATATTAACTGTAAGGTAAATTTAATTAAAATAAATTTTAGAGTATTTTAAAGTGGCTTTATTTTAAATTTATATTAATAATCAAACTTTAACCCTAATCTAACCACAATTGAACCCTTATTCTAAAATAAACCCTAATTTTATGTAAATTCTAACCCAAACCCTAACATTAATTAATCTTTAATCCTAACTTAATCCTAACTGTAACCATAACCTTAAACCTAAATAAAACCCCAACCTTGATGATAGCCATAACCCTAACCATAATACTAACCCTTAACTCTAACACTAAACTGTAACTGTAACCTGACCCTAACTATAATTATGGTTACCCTAGCCCTAAATTTGATACAAACTCTAAAAATACTTAAAACACTAACAATAAACCTAACCCTAACCATAAATGGATCCCTAGCACTAAACCCTAACCCTATCCCCAACCCCATTGTGATCCTTAACCCTAACCCTAAGCATAATCCTAAACCTAACAAGATCTTAACCTTGATGCTAACACTAACCATGATATAAACCCTAGCCCTTATCATAACCTTTGCCCTAAAAATAGCCTTAATCATAACCCTAACCCTAACAATAATGTAAACCTTAGCCTTGACCATAATAGTAGCCTTAACCTTAACCCTAACCCTAACTATAAACTTAACCTTAACCCTAAACATAACACTAACCGTAATCCTAATGGTAATCTTAAATCCTAACCCTAACCATAATTCTAAACCTAAATTGAACCCTAACCTTGATGCAAGCCCTAATTATAGGCATAATAATAATGTAAACCTTAACTCTAACCATAATACTAACCTTAACCCTAACCCTATCTGTAACCATAATATTGACCATTAAATAAATTTTTATATCATCGTTAATTAAAGTCTAATATGTCTTACATTTTAGTATATCCTTTAATCTTCCAACACATATTTATTTATTAAAAATACTCTCAATAGGTATATGCATACTAATATAATAATATCATATAATACTATAATATAATTCAATTCAAGAAAAAGATTCTATATATCCTTCTCCAGGGGCCTTTTTTAAATCAATTGTATATCCTAATGTCAAATAGGCACCAAGAGAAGGATATCTCTCCACCTATTTTATATGGATTAAATTAAAATTTAAGATATATATGCTTTAGTATAAATGCATAAAAAATATTTATTTTTATCTATTCAATAATATTTAGGTAGTCCCCATCACCGCACAAATTCCCTCCTTCACTACCAAAGCAAATAGGGTGCCATTAGATTCAAAGGCAGAACTAAAATGGTCTCAACCTGAACCTCGAAGAATCCAGGCAGAGGGTTTAATAAAACCATCTAGATTTGGAAAACCCACACATCATACCAATATTAGTAA
This sequence comes from Cryptomeria japonica, assembly GCF_030272615.1. NCBI lineage: Eukaryota > Viridiplantae > Streptophyta > Pinopsida > Cupressales > Cupressaceae > Cryptomeria > Cryptomeria japonica. The sequence continues at coordinate 816,032,939 of NC_081409.1, read as the reverse complement.
CACTCATGTTAAGCATGGCTTATTTGCAAAATGGGAAGGTAGTGGACAATCCTCATCAGAAGTAGCTAACTGGCGGAGAGAAACGTTCCATGGCTAGGTAAGTATAATTTCTTTAACCAATAATTTCATCTTCATTGAATGCATTAAGGAATCGTTAAAATCTAGATTTCTAGAGGGTGAACAAGTGTTTTACAAAGGAATGAATTTTAAATTTCTTGATTGGAAACCTAAATTCGACCTGATTAGACATGAATTTAGCACAAAATCTAGATGGATAATTATTTAGATAAAGGGAGGAGTATTGGATCTAAATCCATTCACTTAGGACAAACCACCAATAACACTGCTAAATTCCTAAGCCTCATAGAAGGATTAAATATGTGCAAAGAACTAAGGATAAGTAAATTAGAAATTGAGGACAACTCAGCATTAATAATCAATGCAATTAGGACTAAAGGAATGTCAAATTGGAAACTCAAAGGTCTGCTTGATAAAGCATTAGAATTACTCAATTATTTCAATTATTTCACATATTTCACTATCAATCACACATACAGAGAAGCAAACCTGGCTGCTGATGCTCTAGCCAATTTAGGGGCAGACAGGATAACTAAGACAATAATTAATATATCAGACTCTACCGTCTAGTAACAAGGTGGATAAATATATTTTATATAGCTTTACATACTTGCTCAGACTCAGTCAATAAACACACATTCAGAGATGCCCAGAGATATATATATTTACATTTATATATATTTACATATATATATTTACATTTATATATATGTATATTATATATGTACATCTTACATATCTATTTATATATATACATATATATGTATATTACGTAAATTTGATTATATATGTATATTATATCCTACCCACCTATATATATATATATACATATAGATATATATATATATATATATATATTTACATATGTATATATTTATCTTTGTATTATATCTAGATTTATATATATTTGTATATACCCATATACATACAAGTATATATATCCTAACCATATATATATATATTTATATGTATGTATATATATATTTATATATATATACATGTATATTATGTATATTATATTATATATGTATATTATAGCCCATCTATATATATATTCATATGTATATATATACATATAGATATATATATACAATGTATATATATATATATCATAATCATATATATCTAGATATATATATATCTGTATATACCTATCTACATACAAATATATATATAGATAGATATATATTTTCATAAACATTTGAGTATACATATGCTGTTATATATTCGAATACTTATAGAAATGCATATATGTACATTTATATACCTAACTCATTCTCTAGTAGAATTTATGACTACTGAGGAATAAAGCATTGATCCAGCCTGGTTGAATTTATGGAGATCGACACAGATGCTCCTTGAAAGGCTCGATCCTATATACAGACTTAATAGCATAATTAAGAAGGAAGATCATGCATTAGCTCCAATGATTGTGATATCCAATATCATTATTGAATCATGTGAAGGATAGGACTGATATGACCCCCAAAGCATGTCATCTCAAATGAATCAATTAATGATAAATTAAGCTTGATCTCAACCTATGGAACATCTGATAGTCATTAAAAAAAAATACCAAATCAAGAGTTTTGTAGATATGACCTAGATCTTCACAACTAACAAAAAGTTAACTTGGATTATTAATAGATGAAATAGCACGATAACACATGTTGCCATTCTGAATAATGATGACAACTGGATACCTAGTTTGGCTAGCGTTTATATTGAAACATAGTTCCATATCCCTCAAATTGAAACTGGAAAATGGATATAGTCATTAGACTCAGGAGTGATAAGAGGGAAATGGCCTTCTGTGGGGAAATCTCCAAAAAAATGCCTAAATGAGATTATCTTACTCCCGCATGAAGTAGTCATTTATGCAGTAAAGAGGGTGCTAGGAAAGGATTTTCTTCAGAACATAGAACCAGGGCAAATAGTGACATTGCTGCAATGTTTCTTGTAGTAGCCATGCATTTCGACAACAACAAAGATAATATAAGGAATTTATGTAGGAACATCTTTATTCCATCCATTCTGGGAGAACTAGACAGGGTTCTGTTCAATATTGATGACAATCTCACAATCCCTCGGCCCAGACAGTATGACGTTCTCATAAGAAATAACAGACCACCGCCAAGGTTTCCAATCTTAATATTAGGGGAGGAAGACAATTTTGGATCTCGACAAGAAGAGATGAGGTGAAGCATGGAATTTCTATGCTGCTTAATGCATGTGAAGACCCTAATAAAGGAGGACTAGTTTGAGAATTATCTGGTAGAAGAAAACATCACTACATTCGCGGAACTAGTGGCCCCTGCTAATATGGGTTAAGGCTGAACTTAGGAAATCACGCTCTAACATATCTAAAAGATAATTATTATGTGAATAGGTATGCAAACATAGTCCTCAGTTAAGACTTAAATTAGAATAGGCTAGGCTGTAATACACTCTATTGACTTTACTACATTATATGGCTGTAATTTTCGTTCGAACGCTTACCTATTTCTTCATATATATAGGCATATACACATAAGTAGCATAAGGATGATTTACATACTACTTATGAGCTGTCCTAAATGGCGTGGTAAAAAGAGCAAGGGCTTATGAATGACATTTTTTGTATTTGTTTTTTTTGATCGGCTAACACTCCCTTTGAGATTTCCACGACTGTAATGGCCCTTGGAAACGGTAACATGAAGTTTAGGTTTGAAGGTTAAAAATTTAGAAGAGGCAAATGCAGTGTCGGTAGAATTAATACTTCATCAACTAGGTAAAATGGGACACCGCAAACATGGTAAGATTTTGAAATGTTTTCCTACATCCTTATATTCAAAATCCTAATCAGGAAGTGGCTTAACTTCATTTATTGTAGCTTGGATAGTCTCTTACCTTGATATAGTCATAACAATGGGATATCAAAATAAGAGATATATAGGGCTACAATAATTATCTGAAGAGTAATTCAACAATTCTGCATTATGAAATTTGGCTTATGTTACTAGTCTGAGAGGATAGGTTTGCCTAAATATCCTGCACCTACTCTTGATTTGTGTAGCTTGCGTCTGATCCTTCACGAAGGTCAAATCAGAATATACATTATGTTTTTATTAAAACCCTTTTATTTTATGGTCTAGAAAGATTGGTTTCCATAGGGAAATCACATGTTAGGCAGAGTCTAACTTTACAGTCGAATTTTTCATATTATATAAATGATTGATTTACACTAACAGATCTGTCAAGTGTTTGAGCTATAACAATGCAGGATATCTCGGATGATTAAGGAGAGAGCATAAACAATCAAGGATCTACCTCTGAACCTAACTGACAGAAGCTGATGGAAAGATCAACTGATTCTTAAAGTTATAATTTTGGGCTTGTAAGGGGAGAAAATAAAATACTCCCCACCTGATCACCCTAGCCGAGGTGAAGATGTATTAAATCTAAAACTAGTTATTTTGCTGGACTATGATCTCGGCAAGGTTGGAAGTTTTCTCGCCTCCACTCTTTCCAACCAGCACCCGCATGAGTGGAGTAGTGTATAATTCTAAATGATTAATAAATTCTTTGCCTCGGCCTTTTACCGGAAAAAAATAAAAATATAGTGATTTTATGTAAATATTTATTAGAATTTGATATTAAATTATAATTATAGATTTCTTCATTTTATTTATAAATATTATGTTAAAAGTATTGAATATTATTTATATTAACAAAATAAAACAATTAACTAAAATACATCAGAACAATTAAAAAATATTATCTTTAAAATTAAACAAACTGAATTAAACATAATATGAAACTTAATTTAATAAATGTTTGAATATAGAAATACCTAGATATAGATATAGAAAAAATTATATTACACATATTAGAAAAAAAATAAAAAATAATAATTTTAAAAAAATTGCAAAACAAGACCAATACACTTGAACCACAACCATGTGCACAAAATAGAATGCTCTTCATATCAATAAAATTTCTACAAACTTTATTGTTAATAAATCTAATAAGAACTCAACATAAAATCCACTAAATCAAGGTAAAAAAGAGTTGTCATTTCTGGTCCACGGAATAGCTAAGAATCCTGAAACTTAAGCTAACTTTATAAGCATAGGTTACGAGTGCTGCAAACTCCAGCTACAGGAAATTCCATCGTCATTACCGGAAAGCCCATCACCATTACATTTGCTTCAAATTTCAGAACTAAATTAATTTTCAAATACTCCTAGTTACAAAATTAATTTTCAAATACTCCTAGTTACATTAAAGGTGATGAAATGAATTGAACTTCTATATGGATGGGCATTATTACCTTTTCTTCTTATTCTGAAACTAATCTTGAACTTGTTGAGGTTTGATGTTTAGCTCTCTGACCAGAGCTTTCTTGGGGTCTCTAAATACAAAATTAGAAAAAAAAAATACACAAACAATATGTATTGGTTTTCTGATGTTTCGTTAAAAAATTAGAATGTTTATAGATCAGAAGATTTTAAAGAAATGATACAAATAATCAATATAATATATCTTACACTTTCTTCACATTCTTTTGCTTCAGAATTGTTATTATTATTTAACAGAACTGTTTTTGACAAAACTTATCAATACCCATCTTAATCAAAGTGGAACGTAAAATTTATCAGAAACAATTTCCATTAACTAGAAAACAATCTAGAACTGTATGCAAATGAAAATCTTTACTGAAAAATTGATCAATAAGGATATCAATAGAAACAAATTGTTGCTTGTGATCTATAGAATCTTTTATTTTTCTGGTCCCAGCAATATAAAGATATGTTTACCTAGTTTTCATTTGCAAAGTTTTGATAGTTTATATATAAATAAGAGAAATAAGTTATGTACAACCAATTAAAACAATTATTAAATGGGGAATGTACACATAGTTATTCAAATCAGAATATTGTTGAAATGTCAACCTCAACCTCCTTTTAATATTAATCTTTATTGATGTCAAGATTGCATGGCCATTAGTTGAAATTTCAACCTCAACCTCTTTTTAATATTGATCTTTATTGAGGTCAATATTGCATGGCGATTAGAATCCTTCAGTAGTTTGACATTTTCTCTTTTTAATGAGGTTATTTTCATATTTTCTTTGCCTGCAGAAAATGAATAAGCAGTGTGCAACTTCCACCTCAATGAACCACTTCCTATCAAAAGATTTTAATGGTGATGCAACCTCTGCCTAAATGAAGATCACTATTAAAAGGAGGCTATGATTAACATATCAACAATATTCTTATTTGAATCAATGTTTCCACAAGAGTCTTGAAATGAATAAAGTATGTCTAATTGTAAGATCATGTTGTGAAATAGTGTACAAGAAAAGCCACCACTATTGGCAATGGGATTTCCTCTAGTAGTGATGGGATTTCCTTAGTGTTGATGGGATATCCCGCTGAAAATTTTTGTTGCTGGAAATCTCATCACCACTACAAGAAATCCTATCACCAATGTTCATAGTTTTTCTAGCTTTTATTTCAAAGCATTGGACTTGTTCTTGCAAGTTTTGATGAATTAAATTAATTTTCCACTATTCATATTCATATGTGGTGAAATGAATTACTATATGACTAGGTATTATTACCTTTCCTATTATTTTGGAATCAACTTTGATCTTTTGAGGTCTGATGTTTAGCTCCTTGCCAAAGCTTCCCTTCAGGTTGTAAACACAAAATTAAAAGAAAATAACTATATGAAGAGTATTTGTCATTTGGAAATGTGTATTTTAGAGCTGAGAATTTAAAAGGGGATATTATAATATTTTCTTTTCTTTATTTGACTTTATTTTTTCATTTATATTTATATTTAATATGTTATTCTTACGTTATACATTAATATTTAAATTATATATATAGTTGGTTGTATACAAGAGTTTCAAAAATATGGATAATAATAGAGTTGCTTCAGGTACTAGCATTATCTAAAACAACACGATACTCACAATGCCAATTGATTTTATTGATTGTTCCCTTTTAAATATTATGGCACTCTTCCACTATCATTTGAATGTAACAGTTTCATATAATTAGAGACCTAATTAGAGACAAGTGGTGAAGATTTACCAGTCATTTGCATGTCAAATTATTTCAAAATTGAAATTTTATTTACAAACATTTTTATGTCATTGTAGATGCCTCTCAGCATAACTATACCTATGCTTAAATTAACTAGACACCTTTCTGTACCCTAGATATAACTAAGAACTTGTAGATCTTTGATGGTGAATGCCAGATCAAACAATTTATGACAGTAAGAAAAATAAAATATCTATTAAAGAAATAGACAGACAAAGATACTAATAAAAAAAATTCTTGTCTACCATATATTGAATCTTCTTTTTTTATTGTCCCATCAATATAAAGAAATGTTTACCGAGCTTTTAAATGTAGGAATTTGATGGAATGAAACAAAACATCTGTTATTAAATGGTGAAAAGTATACATACATATCCTCCTGTCCGTTAGAAGAATGTTATTTATTGAGGTCTAGGCTACTTCCCATGTTTCATCTGCAGAGACCGAAGGTCTTAGAATAAGATGTGTTAATAAATTAAAAAATGAAATTAATGTGACCTTTGGACAGATCTATTTAGATGGTGATTTTTGCGTCCATGGGAGAGACACCAATGAAGCCGAAGCATGATGCAAACATATCTAGCTTAAGAGGGGGAGGAGAAGCAGAAAAATAGAACAAAATATTAAATATTATCATTATCATATGCTGTTAAATTAGTGGATGATGAAGATGCGAAAAGAACGTACCTGAAGTTTATTTTGATCTTGAGAAACAACATAAGCTCCTTTTCTCCTCTAGTGGAAGATCAAAAAACTTTCATTACCTAACAAAAACGATTCCATCGCACGTTTCATATACTAAGATTTTCTGTTACTGTAGACGAGAAATCTGAGGTGTCCAGTCCAAATAGTCTGGACCTCAATAAATTACCTGTTTCTGACGGACAGGATGATTTGGAGAAGGATTTTAATGTGGAGAATGGGTCGTTGAGGATCACCAATGAACAAGGATGGTATTGAAAGGAGGCTCAGTTTGACAGGATAATCTGAGGCCTCAGGAAACAGATCTAGCTAGAGGTGGCCGCCCATAAAGTGGAAACCTAAACCAATACACATTTAATTCTCCACCCCTTCATCACAATCCACGTTATACTATGGAGCAAGAGATTATGACTCACTGATTGAATCTATATAGCAACTAGGATGAATGAAGATGCAGTAAATGATGAATTTATACAAAATTTATAGAAGAGAGGCCACTCCTATCATGTGTAGTACCCCTATCCTAATCTATTTCTAACTTTGGTTTAATCTTGATTAGTTTATCTTAATATATTGTTATAGTCAGATGTTTGATTTAACGCATAGCTGTTGATGTGGTTTTCACACTAGTTGTATGCGAGTTATTCGGTGTTCCTATTTCATGGTATTAATATTGAGTTAATGCTTTCATTAAATTTTATATACGTATGCATGTATGACTCTTGGTTGCAGGAGATTTCAGGTACAACGCCGCATGAGTGCGAGGTTCGTCTTCACCTGGATTTGCAGGTTTGAGTGTACCTCTTTTATCCTTAGAGTTGGATTAGGTGGTCGTAAGACCCTAGTTGACCTTCGTCGTGCTCAACTGAGCATCGTCAGTCGTCGTCGGTAATCCCTTTTTGTTCGGGTTTGCAAGTTGTCTGTTGGTTGATTTTCTCGATTTGCATGCTTGGTGTGTATGGTTAAATTGATTAATTAGTCCTTAGTAATTATTTTGATTAAATATGTAATTGTGCATTAGAGATTAATGGACTAAATTAATCGGGATTTCGTTATGCGATTTTCGTTGATATTGGATTGCTCGTTTTAAATTGGGAGTGAGTTCGATTAAATGACTGATTTTGAATATTAAATGCATTTTATATATGCTGTTGAAAAAGAAAGTTTTGTATTTTAATTGCAATAGACTTAATTGTATTCTGTTGGCTTCTGAAATTAGAAGGCTAAATTGGATTAAATGAGAAAATCGATTTTTAATTGAAAAGCAAGTTAATTTGTTGCTATAGTTAGAAAGGAATTAATTTTGAGAATTATTTTTAAATAAAAATTTTTATTCCAAAAATGGAATTTTGGTCAACTCTTCCATATAACCTAAAATTTGGGGGAAATTTTAGAGGATGGACATTTTTGGAGAATTTTTGGGTTGGAAAATAATTTTGGATAAAATTGGGGGTTTTGGGGGAGGAAAAAAGCTCTTTTGGATCTGGCAGGATTGGGCTCTCCTTCAGCTATTCCAGGATTGCATATGAAGGTAGGATTCTGAATTGTTTTCTTGTTGCCAAAATAATTTACTGTTCTGGTTGAAAGAAATGAATTTGTTATTGAAAAATCAATTTGAATGTCCATTATGAGTTTGGCTGGAGATTTTAATTGAGGTGTGTATTTCCTCATTGCTATTTGGGTGTTTGAAACCTTTGTTATTGGGAAGGATGAAAATCACCAAAGAAATGGGATACCAGAACATAGTTCCTTTTTAATCTGAACTTTTCTCAAATCGAAAACTTCAACAAACTCTTTTTACGAGTTTTTTTTTTTGGAAGTTCGGACTGTGTGTTTTTTTAAAAAAAAAAATATATATATTTATTTTATGCGAGCTGGGCGTTTGTTTTTGTTTCGGCCTGGGTGTTTGTTTTTGTTTCGGCCTGGGTGTATGTTTTTATACTGTTGTTTGGGGTTGGAGGGCGGGGAGCGGAGCTCCACCCGCTCCTCCTCCCCTCCCCCGCTCGTCCCCCTTCTCCCGCTCAACAAACACAACGGCTGCGGCCCACGATGGTGGCCGCAGGGCGCCGCGGGACCTACGGACACCACCGTGGCGCTGCCCGCGAGCCTTCTCTGCTAGCGCCTAGGGCTTGGGCGCCCAGCCATCCCGTTGGGAGGTGGGCCCCACCCTCGCCTATGTTTTTTTTAAATGCGTTTTTTTTAAAACATAGTTTATAAAATGGTTTTTTTTTTAATGTATTTTTTTTATATTTCAAAAAAAAAAATGCATATGATATTTAATATCTTTTTAATGTAAGTTATCTTATTGTTAAGTGGAAATTAGTTTCTTAATTAGGACTATGGTGGCAATATCTTGATAAATGTTAATTTGGATATTAATTAATTTTATAATGAAATTTATAAGTTAATTATTATTCAATTTCATTTTGTGGCTTATGCACTTTTCTAATTAAGTTCTAAAATTGATAATTTCGTCATCGAATATTAATTGGCTATACTTTGGAGCTATCTTGGATTAATAAGTTTATATCTTACCTTCTAGCTGATTAGAGCATTCGGCTAATTGAGGTAGTATTGTTTTAAAATAATAGAAAATAATATGTTATTGGAAAATCGTTGAAATACGATGTAGTTACTAATTGATGTTGTTAAATATTATTCCAGAACATATCATTTGAGTATTGAGAAGCAAGTGAAATACTTATCATTGGATATTTGAATTTTAAACGATGTGCTTTTGGAAATGATTATCTTCATTTAGATTCTCTTTTTATATTTATATTTCCGTGATCCGTGTAGTGCATCTGGGATTGAAAAATATGAAACTGTAGAGGTCGGTTTTGGACCAGTATGTCAATGGCGTTTTAATTGGAGATTAATATCTTATTTTAGTGGATTAATGGTTGTCTGAATTTTACTAATATGAATTTGGTTTAAAAAAAAACTCATTATGGCTTTATATGTCTGTTCAATGCTTTGAACCTTAGGGAGTTAGAAAATCAAGAATCAACCTATCCCTAGATGAGGTAGATAACTGTAATCTGTTTTAGATCTTGTAGAAAACTTGATCAACTTTTAATGATTAGATCAATTTGGAAAGATTGTATCTGTTGAATATTCCTATGCGAGTTTAATTTCTATATTCGCTTTTGCTTATGAAATGGCAAGTTTTGCTTTGTTTGATAGGACCCTGTCGTATGGCTTGACTCGGGGCACCTGTTTCAGTCCTCGATTCCGAGTTGACTGTTGTATTGTGGTAGTGTCGTATTTGGTCATATCCTCTTTGTGTGAGTCGAATGATGATTCGTGGTTGACCGTTGTTGGTCAAGTCTCTAGTCAGAGTACCGCTAGTAAGTGATCATCTTGGGGTCGTGTTTGACCAGATGGTTGATTCTCTCTTTTGAACTCCGTTCATCTGACCATGCCTATTCCTTGGTTTTGAGTTCGTCTGAGTTTAGTCTAGTGTCGTATGGGAAAGTGGCTTTCGATTGGGGGCCGTGCCCAAAGTGGCTGCTGGGTAACCTGCCGAAAGTGAGTCTAATAAGTGATAACCTAACAGTAGATTACAATGTAATCTCTAAGTAAGATAATTGTGCCTCACACATGGGACAAGTGCTAACATAGACTCGACATGCTATGAGAAGGCCTGAAATGGCAAACCACCATCCTTGTCTTCACGAGAGGATGTGTGGGTCCACATGAGGCTTGGATGGGCCGGAAGCTCGGATTAGGTGGCCAGGGTAACCCAGTGTATGGGGCCGAGACCTATGAAGACTTGCCATGGTAACCATACCAGGTTGTGTGATGACACTTGTCCCTACGTTCGCTAGTGTGTTGTTGTTTTGTCCTGTTAGGAGTACCTTTGTGGGTCGTCCTTTGTCTCTGCCCTTGTGAGTTTTGGTTTCATGTTAGACCTTGGGTGGTGATGGCTCAGCTTTATGGATGCTCTTCTGGACTTATGTTTTTAGCTTTGAGTATGTTCAGCTGGATCCTGTTCTTTTCAGGGATCGTTTATGTATTAATTGACCGATGCGGTCATCTGTATATTGTTATGTTTCGCCTTGATGGCCGGATTGTAATGGTGTAACCTCTTGTATTGTTAACTTTATTAATTATCAGAGGGGTCTTGCAGTTGAGCAGACCCGGAGATGTAGCCCTTTAGGGGTGAACTCCGAGATCATTATGGTGTTATGTGATGTATTCTCTTATGTTTCCTTTATTCAGCTTTATCATGTATGATTAGCTTATGTTAGAATGGTTAAGTGGATAAATGGAATTAACTTTAAATGCTTATATTCAGTCACTTCATGAATGCCATGTTGATCGAATGCTTAAGTGGTTTAGATGAGATTTATCATAGAAGCATGTATGCAATCATCTTTTAAATGCAATAAGATGGAATATGAAAGAACGTAACTTAGAGTAATGGAATATATTCAGTTGTTGTTAAGGAAATTAAGTATGCTTGAATAGATCTCTTATGTCTATGATGAAATCCTAGTGTGTTAAGATATTAGATGTATGGCTTGTAATTTTAAATGAAAAGCTTGAATGAAGATTATGAATAGATCTTAATGGATGAATCCTTGCTTGTGATTTATATTTCCATCTTTTGATAGAAATTATCCTGATTAAGAATTATCTTGTTATTAAGATAATCAGCTTATGGGATTAATTGTGTGAGTTAGTGAATTGTGAAATTTAAGTAATCTTGTTGGGAAACTCTTTAGGTGTTAGTTGATGTCTTCCACTATGTAATCTAAATCTTTGATATCTTGTTGTATCTTAATGTGGTGTAACTTTAAAAAATAAAAATAAAAAATTATGGCACTCTATTCTTGTGTTATGGCTTAATCCCTTCGGGGTTTCCTGGCGGGGCATTACATTTGGTATCAGAGCCCATGTTGCAAACATTGGGATCTCTGGTGTCGCGTGTGCCCTCTATTGGTGTGAGGTGTATTGACCTTATGTGTATGCTTGTCCTCCTTTTGCATGTGAGTGATTGAGCAGACCTTAACTTGTGTGTAACGTGTGTGTGTTCACACCTTATTTTCGCCTTCTTGATGTTGGTGTTTGAGTGTTTATATGTGCATTGTGTGCTTATTGATGTCTTGGTCTACGATTACTCTTATTTGGAAAGAGAGTCATATGTATCTTCCCTTATTGAGTGTTGTACTCTTTAGACTAATCCATTTGGGTTGGTCCGTGCTCGTCTTGAATCTGAAAGTGCGAATTGCGTTTGTTTAAGATTATGATCTAGCTTAGTGTTGTCCACTTGAAGGACTAGTATGGCTATTATTGAATGCTTATTTTATAGAAAATTAAATGATCATCACCATTCCTCTCTCTCTCTCTCTTCTAGAAATCAAAATGATTAGGATATGTGTAATTATCTTTGATTCGACTTTTCTTGTTTGCTAGAGAGAAAAGGGGTGTGGCTTCTTGAACCCTTGTGTGAGCCTTATGTCGATCATGTTTTTAGATTATTAAAAGGGCTATGGGTTTAAAAATTTATTTTGGGTGAATGGGAGAAAACTGTATGTGTATGTTTAAAGAATTCTCCATGTGTATTTTGTAGGAGTAGCATGATTAAATTTTATCTTAGTAAGGTGCTTTCTATGCGAATAGTTGAGTTATGTGAAACTGCTTGGTTTGTAGAAGTATTAAAAGGAGCATGTTATTGTAGCTTCCAGAGAGTATTAATGTGTTCCCTGAAAGATTGTTTTATGTGTTTTCCGAAAGATTGTCTTATGTGTTTCATTAAACCAGTTTGATTGAAGATTATTTTAGCAAATGCTCCATTGAACTCGCTTTTGGGTATATGTAATTACCTTAATGTGTTTAGAAAGTGCGAATGAAAAGCTTGTTCGATGTGCATGCATTAATATGTTTTAATTGGGTGATAACTTCCTACTTAACTTTTGATCGTAATTTGATTTTAATGATAGGTTGCAAATTATGACATGTGTCTATATTGTATTATTATAAGTGAGTGTTCTTAAGAGGTCTTGCATTATCAAAAAGATTGCCTCTCTTGATCTCTGTTTTGTTGGTAACTAGAACCTCCTGTTGCAACCATAATTATTGGAAATGTTTTGTTAGGCTGATTGTCATCCTTCTAACGATAGCGAAATGAAAACTGTATAATTAAATGATTGGCTTATAGTGAGAAATTTTATAATGTAGTGTGATCTGTTGATCTTGCGTTTTTGTAGGAAACAGTTTGATTATCAAACTCTCTTCCCCTTCTCTTTGCCTAATCATAAGATTTTTAGAAATGGTATTAAAGAATGCAGTGATTTAAATAGAATGTTTATAAAACATGTGAAATTGTACTATTGCATTTTGGATTCATAGTGATAGATGAAAGTCTTAAGCTTTAGAAATGAATTTGAATAGTTAGTAATGTGAGTTTAAATGCTTAGTGAGATTCGAGAAAGAGATAGGAATGATGTTATTTCCTTATGTATTTGTGAATTGTTAATAATTTCAGTACTTGTATCTAGAGTAAACTTGATTCAATTATTTATATAGAAAGCATAATTGAAATCTTCCTTGAATAGGTGTTAGCGTACTGAAAACTACTCCCCGTAAATGTGACTAAACCAGTACTGGTGTATTTGTGTGTGTTGTAAGAAACCAGTACTTATTATGTGTGCCCATGGGTTGGTGAAGTAATCAACCATGGAGGATATGTTGCTTATGAGTATGGGAAACCATACTGTTTTTGTGATGTTGCTTTTTGTCTCCCTGCTGAGTACCAAACCTCGGGTTGTGGGTAACTCAGTATGTTAAGGGGTAGTATTCGAAGTAACCGTTCCTTGAATAGTATGGATTGGCGTACGAGTAATGTCGGCGCGAAGCAACTTTAGCTTCTCTACTTCGAGGAATGATATGGTTGTAGTACTAAACTGTATCAAGGTGTACTCAATACTTTCCCTTTGATGAATCTATCTATAGGTTTATGTGTGTCAGCCTATTCTCTTCCTGTATTTGAGCATATGGGTGGTGATTCTTGGGTCTAGTGATGGTGTAATTTGGAGAATCCTTTGCCTTGTCTTCATGAAAGGTAGGTTTATTCGCATGTGCTGCCAGTTAGTACGTGTTGGTGGGCATGTGGGTGGACCCTAGTCATGTATACCTCTGACTTACGACGAGTATCCTTCTAGATACGTCGCTATGCGGGATGTGACCTGCGCATGCTTGTTCCGCGAGGTGCACTACCATGCGGGATACGTCCATTGTGTGTTTTCTCCACTTGGGGTATTGCCATGCCACGTGACGACGTGATGCAGGGTGATGTCGAGGTGCACACCGCCATGCCATGTGGGTAGTGTGACTATGTCGCATCACATGATGAGCTACTGCAATAGCTAGTCAGTTGTTCCTTCCTTCCTCGTTGGTGGCTAGATGTTAGTCACATAGTGATGTTATGTGCAGTTGTGATATTCTTTATAATTCTTTGGGGATCAGCAATTTATTTTTACTTTGACTTTGAAGGTATAGCCACGATCTTGTGATCTTTTGCACTTTTGATTTGGTGTTTGAAATTCCGGATTATTTTCTTACCCTACTGTTGGAATTGATGATTTATTACCTTTATTCATCTGTACTTTGGTGGCTAAACTGGTTTATCCTTATTGTTTTTGGATGCTGGTCTTGTGTCGAGATGTGAAATTCCTCTGCAAGGACGTATGATATGGAATTGGTAGAGTGTGTGTGAGGAAGTAGTTGTAGGGAACCTTGAGGATGGGGGTATGTGAGGCTGTGTTGAAGCTAGTATCCACTACCTACCTATGTGTGGTGACTATCTCTTGGAGGCTAACCACCTTTCTCAACAAGGGATATTCACAAAGGGCTTGTATGGAAGGTAGCACCGCTATGGTGTGCCTAGCACCATCGAGTCCTTGAGTGAGATATTGGATATTTATGATCATATTGTTGTTCTGAGATCAGGCATAGAGATGCTGATTGTGCATGTTACCTTTGACCGAGCATTAAACATGCTCACATGTGGCCTTTTCTATTATGCATTCCAGTTATGTGAATGGTTATTATTTGTATCATGGAGTAAATTGTGTTCACTTGTCACTATGTTATGGGACATAGTCATTGGAAAGGTTTTCTTATACCTGGCAAGTGTAAACAATTGAGTTATTTTGTTGCTCTTATTTATTGAAAGTTAATTTGGTGGTAGAAATTGATATTTTGAGCTAGTTCTATGTTATAAAAATTTTATGATTAAGATGGATTGGTAAAGGAAATTGATCTTAATGGCATGTTTTCTTGTCATTTTTGGTAGATGATTATGGTAATTGTTGTTAACCCCTTCGTAATGTTTTATTGGTGCAATGAAAGGGAGAAAATTCTTGTAACTCTCCTATGATTATTGATAATTCCTAAAATATTTTAAGGAATGTATGGTTCTAGATGTATCTTGCCAATGGATTATGGCGTTTGTAAAGGATTTTGCAATAATATTCCATTTATTTATGGAAAGATTTCTATGCGCAATTTGATCTTTGTTGAATGAGTTTCAGGGCTGATGCATACGACATGTTCTCCATCTAGCCTTACGACTTCCAGGAGTAAGTTGGAACCTATGGGGGGCAGAATGTAGTACCCCTACCCTAATCTATTTCTAACCTTGGTTTAATCTTCATTAGTTTATCTTAATATAATGTTATAGTCAGATGTTTGATTTAACGCATAGCTGTTGATGTGGTTTTCCCACTAGTTGTATGCAAGTTATTCAGTGTTCCTATTTCATGGTATTAATATTGAGATAACACTTTCATTAAATTTTATATACGTATGCATGTATGACTCTTGGTTGCAGGAGATTTCAGGTACAACGCCGCATGAGTGCGAGGTACGTCTTCACCTGGATTTGCAGGTTTGAGTGTACCTCTTTTATCCTTAGAGTTGGATTAGGTGGTCGTAAGACCCTAGTTGACCTTCGTCGTGCTCAAGTGAGCATCGTCAGTCATCGTCGGTAATCCCTTTTTGTTCGGGTTTGCGAGTCGTCTGTTGGTTGATTTTCTCGATTTGCGTGCTTGGTGTGTATGATTAAATTGATTAATTAGTCCTCAGTAATTATTTTGATTAAATATGTAATTGTGCATTAGAGATTAATGGACTAAATTAATCGGGATTTCGTTATGCGATTTTCATTGATATTGGATTGCTCGTTTTAAATTGGGAGTGAGTTCGATTAAATGACTGATTTTGAATATTAGATGCATTTTATATATGCTGTTGAAAAAGAAAGTTTTGTATTTTAATTGCAATAGACTTAATTGTATTCTGTTGGCTTCTGAAATTAGAAGGCTAAATTGGATTAAATGAGAAAATCAATTTTTAATTGAAAAGCAAGTTAATTTGTTGCTATAGTTAGAAAGGAATTAATTTTGAGAATTATTTTTAAATAAAAATTTTTATTCCAAAAATGGAATTTTGGTCAACTCTTCCATATAACCTAAAATTTGGGTGAAATTTTAGAGGATGGACATTTTAGGAGAATTTTTGGGTTGGAAAATAATTTTGGATAAAATTGGGGGTTTTGGGGGAGGAAAAAAGCTCTTCTGGATCTGGCAGGATTGGGCTCTCCTTCAGCTATTCCAGGATTGCGTATGAAGGTAGGATTCTGAATTGTTTTCTTGTTGCCAAAATAATTTACTGTTCTGGTTGAAAGAAATGAATTTGTTATTGAAAAATCAATTTGATTGTCCATTATGAGTTTGGCTGGAGATTTTAATTGAGGTGTGTATTTCCTCATTGCTATTTGGGTGTTTGAAACCTTTGTTATTGGGAAGGATGAAAATCACCAAAGAAATGGGATACCAGAACATAGTTCCTTTTTAATCTGAACTTTTCTCAAATCGAAAACTTCAACAAACTCTTTTTGGGAGTTTTGTTTTTTGGAAGTTCGGACTGTTTGTTTTTTTTAAAAAAAAAAAATATATATTTATTTTATGCGAGCTGGGCGTTTGTTTTTGTTTCGGCGTGGGCGTTTGTTTTTGTTTCGGCCTGGGTGTATGTTTTTATACTGTTGTTTGGGGTTGGAGGGCGGGGAGCGGAGCTCCACCCGCTCCTCCTCCCCTCCCCCGCTCGTCCCCCTTCTCCCGCTCAACAAACACAACGGCTGCGGCCCACGATGGTGGCCGCAGGGCGCCGCGGGACCTATGGACACCACCGTGGCGCCCCCCGTGAGCCTTCTCTGCTAGCGCCTAGGGCTTGGGCGCCCAGCCATCCCGTTGGGAGGTGGGCCCCACCCTCGCCTATGTTTTTTTTAAATGCGTTTTTTTTAAAACATAGTTTATAAAATGGTTTTTTTTTTAATGTATTTTTTTTATATTTCAAAAAAAAAAATGCATATGATATTTAATATCTTTTTAATGTAAGTTATCTTATTGTTAAGTGGAAATTAGTTTCTTAATTAGGACTATGGTGGCAATATCTCGATAAATGTTAATTTGGATATTAATTAATTTTATAATGAAATTTATAAGTTAATTATTATTCAATTTCATTTTGTGGCTTATGCACTTTTCTAATTAAGTTCTAAAATTGATAATTTCGTCATCGAATATTAATTGGCTATACTTTGGAGCTATCTTGGATTAATAAGTTTATATCTTACCTTCTAGCTGATTAGAGCATTCGGCTAATTGAGGTAGTATTGTTTTAAAATAATAGAAAATAATATGTTATTGGAAAATCGTTGAAATACGATGTAGTTACTAATTGATGTTGTTAAATATTATTCCAGAACATATCATTTGAGTATTGAGAAGCAAGTGAAATACTTATCGTTGGATATTTGAATTTTAAATGATTTGCTTTTGGAAATGATTATCTTCATTTAGATTCTCTTTTTATCTTTATATTTCCGTGATCCATGTAGTGCATCTGGGATTGAAAAATATGAAACTGTAGAGGTTGGTTTTGGACCAGTATGTCAATGGCGTTTTAATTGGAGATTAATATCTTATTTTAGTGGATTAATGGTTGTCTGAATTTTACTAATATGAATTTGGTTTAAAAAAAAACTCATTATGGCTTTATATGTCTGTTCAATGCTTTGAACCTTAGGGAGTTAGAAAACCAAGAATCAACCTATCCCTAGATGAGGTAGATAACTGTAATCTATTTTAGATCTTGTAGAAAACTTGATCGACTTTTAATGATTAGTTCAATTCGGAAAGATTGTATCTGTTGAATATTCCTATGCGAGTTTAATTTCTGTATTCGCTTTTGCTTATGAAATGGCAAGTTTTGGTTTGTTTGATAGGACCCTGTCGTATGGCTTGACTTGGGGCACCTGTTTCAGTCCTCGATTCCGAGTTGACTGTTGTATTGTGGTAGTGTCGTATTTGGTCATATCCTCTTTGTGTGAGTCGAATGATGATTCGTGGTTGACCGTTGTTGGTCAGGTCTCTAGTCAGAGTACCCCTAGTAAGTGATCATCTTGGAGTCGTGTTTGACTAGATGGTTGATTCTCTCTTTTGAACTCCGTTCGTCTGACCATGCCTATTCCTTGGTTTTGAGTTCGTCTGAGTTTAGTCTAGTGTCGTATGGGAAAGTGGCTGCTGGGTAACCCGCCGAAAGTGAGTCTAATAAGTGATAACGTAACAGTAGATTAGAATGTAATCTCTAAGTAAGATAATTGTGCCTCACACATGGGACGAGTGCTAACATAGACTCGACATGCTGTGAGAAGGCCTGAAATGGCAAACCACCATCCTTGTCTTCACGAGAGGATGTGTGGGTCCACATGAGGCTTGGATGGGCCGGAAGCTTGGATTAGGTGGCCAGGGTAACCTAGTGTATGGGGTCGGGACCTATGGAGACTTGCCATGGTAACCATACCAGGTTGTGTGATGACACTTGTCCCTACGTTCGCTAGTGTGTTGTTGTTTTGTCCTGTTAGGAGTACCTTTGTGGGTCGTCCTTTGTCTCTACCCTTGTGAGTTTTGGTTTCATGTTAGACCCTGGGTGGTGATGGCTCAGCTTTATGGATGCTCTTCTGGACTTATGTTTTTAGCTTTGAGTATGTTCAGCTGGATCCTGTTCTTTTCAGGGATCGTTTATGTATTAATTGACCGATGCGGTCGTCTGTATATTGTTATGTTTCGCCTTGATGGCCGGATTGTAATGGTGTAACCTCTTGTATTGTTAACTTTATTAATTATCAGAGGGGTCTTGCAGTTGAGCAGACCCGGAGATGTAGCCCTTTAGAGGTGAACTCCGAGATCATTATGGTGTTATGTGATGTATTCTCTTATGTTTCCTTTATTCAGCTTTATCATGTATGATTAGCTTATGTTAGAATGGTTAAGTGGATAAATGGAATTAACTTTAAATTCTTATATTCAGTCACTTCGTGAATGCCATGTTGATCGAATGCTTAAGTGGTTTAGATGAGATTTATCGTAGAAGCATGTATGCAATCGTCTTTTAAATGCAATAAGATGGAATATGAAAGAACGTAACTTAGAGTAATGGAATATATTCGGTTGTTGTTAAGGAAATTAAGTATGCTTGAATAGATCTCTTATGTCTATGATGAAATCCTAGTGTGTTAAGATATTAGATGTATGGCTTGTAATTTTAAATGAAAAGCTTGAATGAAGATTATGAATAGATCTTAATGGATGAATCCTTGCTTGTGATTTATATTTCCATCTCTTGATAGAAATTATCCTGATTAAGAATTATCTTGTTATTAAGATAATCAGCTTATGGGATTAATTGTGTGAGTTAGTGAATTGTGAAATTTAAGTAATCTCATTGGGAAACTCTTTATGTGTTAGTTGATGTCTTCCGCTATGTAATCTGAATCTTTGATATCTTGTTGTATCTTAATGTGGTGTAACTTTAAAAATAAAAAATAAAAAATTATGGCACTCTATTCTTGTGTTATGGCTTAATCCCTTTGGGGTTTCCTGGCGGGGCATTACATTTGGTATCAGAGCCCATGTTGCAAACATTGGGATCTCTGGTGTCGCGTGTGCCCTCTATTGGTGTGAGGTGTATTGACCTTATGTGTTGCTTGTCGTCCTTTTGCATGTGAGTGATTGAGCAGACCTTAACTTGTGTGTAACGCGTGTGTGTTCACACCTTATTTTCGCCTTCTTGATGTTGGTGTTTGAGTGTTTATATGTGCATTGTGTGCTTATTGATGTCTTGGTCTACGATTAATCTTATTTGGAAAGAGAGTCGTATGTATCTTCCCTTATTGAGTGTTGTACTCTTTAGACTAATCCATTTGGGTTGGTCCATGCTTGTCTTGAATCTAAAAGTGCGAATTGCGTTTGTTTAAGATTATGATCTAGCTTAGTGTTGCCCACTTGAAGGAATAGTATGGCTATTATTGAATGCTTATTTTATAGAAAATTAAATGATCATCACCATTCCTCTCTCTCTCTCTCTTCTGGAAATTAAAATGATTAGGATATGTGTAATTATCTTTGATTCAACTTTTCTTGTTTGCTAGAGAGAAAAGGGGTGTGGCTTCTTGAACCCTTGTGTGATCCTTATGTCGCTCATGTTTTTAGATTATTAAAAGGGCTATGGGTTTAAAAATTTATTTTGGGTGAATGGGAGAAAACTGTATGTGTATGTTTAAAGAATTCTCCATGTGTATTTTGTAGGAGTAGCATGATTAAATTTTATCTTAGTAAGGTGCTTTCTATGCGAATAGTTGAGTTATGTGAAACTGCTTGGTTTGTAGAAGTGTTAAAAGGAGCATGTTATTGTAGCTTCGAGAGAGTATTAATGTGTTCCCTGAAAGATTGTTTTATGTGTTTTCCGAAAGATTGTCTTATGTGTTTCATTAAACCAGTTTGATTGAAGATTATTTTAGCAAATGCTCCATTGAACTCACTTTTGGGTATATGTAATTACCTTAATGTGTTTAGAAAGTGCGAATGAAAAGCTTGTTCGATGTGCATGCATTAATATGTTTTAATTGGGTGATAACTTCCTACTTAACTTTTGATCGTAATTTGATTTTAATGATAGGTTGCAAATTATGACGTGTCTATATTGTATTATTATAAGTGAGTGTTCTTAAGAGGTCTTGCATTATCGAAAAGATTGCCTCTCTTGATCTCTGTTTTGTTGGAAACTAGAACCTCCTGTTGCAACCATAATTATTGGAAATGTTTTGTTAGGCTGATTGTCATCCTTCTAACGATAGCGAAATGAAAAATGTATAATTAAATGATTGGCTTATAGTGAGAAATTTTATAATGTAGTGTGATCTGTTGATCTTGCGTTTTTGTAGGAAACAGTTTGATTATCAAACTCTCTTTCCCTTCTCTTTGCCTAATCATAAGATTTTTAGAAATGGTATTAAAGAATGCAGTGATTTAAATAGAATGTTTATAAAACATGTGAAATTGTACTATTACATTTTGGCTTCATAGTGATAGATGAAAGTCTTAAGCTTTAGAAATGAATTTGAATAGTTAGTAATGTGAGTTCGAATACTTAGTGAGATTCGAGAAAGAGATAGGAATGATGTTATTTCCTTATGTATTTGTGAATTGTTAATAATTTCAGTACTTGTATCTAGAGTAAACTTGATTCAGTTATTTATATAGAAAGCATAATTGAAATCTTCCTTGAATAGATGTTAGCGTACTGAAAACTACTCCCCGTAAATGTGACTAAACCAGTACTGGTGTATTTGTGTGTGTTGTAAGAAACCAGTGCTTATTATGTGTGCCCATGGGTTGGTGAAGTAATCAACCATGGAGGATATGTTGCTTATGAGTATGGGAAACCATACTGTTTTTGTGATGTTGCTTTTCGTCTCCCTACTGAGTACCAAACCTCGGGTTGTGGGTAACTCAGTATGTTAAGGGGTAGTATTCGAAGTAACCGTTCCTTGAATAGTATGGATTGGCATACGAGTAATGTCGGCGCGAAGCGACTTTAGCTTCTCTACTTCGAGGAATGATATGGTTGTACTACTAAACTGTATCAAGGTGTACTCAATACTTTCCCTTTGATGAATCTATCTATAGGTTTATGTGTGTCAGCCTATTTTCTTCCTGTATTTGAGCATATGGATGGTGATTCTTGGGTCTAGTGATGGTGTAATTTAGAGAATCCTTTGCCTTGTCTTCATGAAAGGTAGGTTTATTCGCATGTGCTTCCAGTTAGTACGTGTTGGTGGGCATGTGGGTGGACCCTAGTCATGTATACCTCTGACTTACGGCGAGTATCCTTCTAGATACGTCGCTATGCGGGATGTGACCTGCGCGTGCTTGTTCTGCAAGGTGCACTACCATGCGGGATACGCCCATTGTGTGTTTTCTCCACTTGGGGTATTGCCATGCCACGTGATGACGTGATGCGGGGTGATGTCGAGGTGCACACCGCCATGCCATGTGGGTAGTGTGACTATGTCGCACCACATGATGAGCTACTGCAATAGCTAGTCAGTTGTTCCTTCCTTCCTCGTTGGTGGCTAGATGTTAGTCACATAGTGATGTTATGTGCAGTTGTGATATTCTTTATAATTCTTTGGGGATCAGCAATTTATTTTTACTTTGACTTTGAAGGTATAGCCACGATCTTGTGATCTTTTGCACTTTTGATTTGGTGTTGAAATTCTGGATTATTTTCTTACCTTACTGTTGGAATTGATGATTTATTACCTTTATTCATCTGTACTTTGGTGGCGAAACTGGTTTATCCTTATTGTTTTTGGATGCTGGTCTTGTGTCGAGATGTGAAATTCCTCTCCAAGGACGTATGATACGGAATTGGTAGAGTGTGTGCGAGGAAGTAGTTGTAGGGAACCTTGAGGATGGGGGTATGTGAGGCTGTGTTGCAGCTAGTATCCACTACCTACCTATGTGTGGTGACTATCTCTTGGAGGCTAACCACCTTGCTCAACAAGGGATATTCACAAAGGTCTTGTGTGGAAGGTAGCACCGCTATGGTGTGCCTAGCACCATCGAGTCCTTGAGTGAGATATTGGATATTTATGATCATATTGTTGTTCTGAGATCAGGGATAGAGATGCTGATCATGCATGTTACCTTTGACCGAGCATTAAACATGCTCACATGTGGCCTTTTCTGTTATGCATTCCAGTTATGTGAATGGTTATTATTTGTATCATGGAGTAAATTGTGTTAACTTGTCACTATGTTATGGGACATAGTCATTGGAAAGGTTTTCTTATACCTGGCAAGTGTAAACAATTGAGTTATTTTGTTGCTCTTATTTATTGAAAGTTAATTTTGTGGTAGAAATTGATATTTTGAGCTAGTTCTATGTTATAAAAATTTTATGATTAAGAGGGATTGGTAAAGGAAATTGATCTTGATGGCATGTTTTCTTGTCATTTTTGGTAGATGATTATGGTAATTGTTGTTTACCCCTTTGTAATGTTTTATTGGTGCAATGAAAGGGAGAAAATTCTTGTATCTCTCCTATGATTATTGATAATTCCTAAAATATTTTAAGGAATGTATGGTTCTAGATGTATCTTGCCAATGGATTATGGCGTTTGTAAATGATTTTGCAATAATATTCTATTTATTTATGGAAAGATTTCTATGTGCAATTTGATCTTTGTTGAATGAGTTTCAGGGCTGATGCATACGACATGTTCTCCATCTAGCCTTATGACTTCCAGGAGTAAGTCGGAACCTATGGGGGGGAGAATGTAGTACCCCTACCCTAATCTATTTCTAACCTTGGTTTAATCTTGATTAGTTTATCTTAATATAATGTTATAGTCAGATGTTTGATTTAACGCATAGCTGTTGATGTGGTTTTCACACTAGTTGTATGGAAGTTATTCGGTGTTCCTATTTCATGGTATTAATATTGAGCTAATGCTTTCATTAAATTTTATATATGTATGCATGTATGACTCTTGGTTGCAGGAGATTTCAAGTACAACGCCGCATGAGTGCAAGGTTCGTCTTCACCTGGATTTGCAGGTTTGAGTGTACCTCTTTTATCCTTAGAGTTGGATTAGGTGGTTGTAAGACCCTAGTTGACCTTTGTCGTGCTCAAGTGAGCATCGTCAGTTGTCGTCAGTAATCCCTTTTTGTTCGGGCTTGTGAGTCGTCTGTTGGTTAATTTTCTCGATTTGCATGCTTGGTGTGTATGGTTAAATTGATTAATTAGTCCTTAGTAATTATTTTGATTAAATATGTAATTGTGCATTAGAGATTAATGGACTAAATTAATCGGGATTTCGCTATGCGATTTTCATTGATATTGGATTGCTCGTTTTAAATTGGGAGTGAGTTCGATTAAATGACTGATTTTGAATATTAAATGCATTTTATATATGTTGTTGAAAAAGAAAGTTTTGTATTTTAATTGCAATAGACTTAATTGTATTCTGTTGGCTTCTGAAATTAGAAGGCTAAATTGGATTAAATGAGAAAATCGATTTTTAATTGAAAAGCAAGTTAATTTGTTGCTATAGTTAGAAAGGAATTAATTTTGAGAATTATTTTTAAATAAAAATTTTTATTCCAAAAATGAAATTTTGGTCAACTCTTCCATATAACCTAAAATTTGGGGGAAATTTTAGAGGATGGACATTTTTGGAGAATTTTTGGGTTGGAAAATAATTTTGGATAAAATTGGGGGTTTTGGGGGAGGAAAAAAGCTCTTCTGGATCTGGCAGGATTGGGCTCTCCTTCAGCTATTCCAGGATTGCGTATGAAGGTAGGATTCTGAATTGTTTTCTTGTTGCCAAAAGAATTTACTGTTCTGGTTGAAAGAAATGAATTTGCTATTGAAAAATCAATTTGATTGTCCATTATGAGTTTGGCTGGAGATTTTAATTGAGGTGTGTATTTCCTCATTGCTATTTGGGTGTTTGAAACCTTTGTTATTGGGAAGGATGAAAATCACCAAAGAAATGGGATACCAGAACATAGTTCCTTTTTAATCTGAACTTTTCTCAAATCGAAAACTTCAACAAACTCTTTTTGGGCATTTTGTTTTTTGAAAGTTCAGACTCTATGTTTTTTTTAAAAAAAAAATATATATATTTATTTTATGCGAGCTGGGCGTTTGTTTTTGTTTCGGCCTGGGCGTTTGTTTTTGTTTCGGCCTGGACATATGTTTTTAGACTGTTGTTTGGGGTTGGAGGGCAGGGAGCGGAGCTCCACCCACTCCTCCTCCCCTCCCCCGCTCGTCCCCCTTCTCCCGCTCAGCAAACACAACAGTCGCGGCCCACGATGGTGGCCGCAGGGACCGCAGTGGCCGCAGGGCGCCGCGAGACCTGCGGGCACCACCGTGGCGCCGCCCGCGAGCCTTCTCCGCCAGCGGCTAGGGCTTGGGTGCCCAGCCATCCCGTTGGGATGTGGGCCCCGCCCTCGCCTATGTTTTTTTTAAATACGTTTTTTTTAAAACATAGTTTATAAAATGGTTTTTTTTTTAATGTATTTTTTTTATATTTCAAAAAAAAAAATGCATATGATATTTAATATCTTTTTAATGTAAGTTATCTTATTGTTAAGTGGAAATTAGTTTCTTAATTAGGACTATGGTGGAAATATCTTGATAAATGTTAATTTGGATATTAATTAATTTATAATGAAATTTATAAGTTAATTATTATTCAATTTCATTTTGTGGCTTATGCACTTTTCTAATTAAGTTCTAAAATTGATAATTTCGTCATCGAATATTAATTGGCTATACTTTGGAGCTATCTTGGATTAATAAGTTTATATCTTACCTTCTAGCTGATTAGAGCATTCGGCTAATTGAGGTAGGATTGTTTTAAAATAATAGAGAATAATATGTTATTGGAAAATCGTTGAAATACGATGTAGTTACTAATTGATGTTGTTAAATATTATTCCATAACATATCATTTGAGTATTGAGAAGCAAGTGAAATACTTATCATTGGATATTTGAATTTTAAATGATGTGCTTTTGGAAATGATTATCTTCATTTAGATTCTCTTTTTATATTTATATTTCCGTGATCCGTGTAGTGCATCTGGGATTGAAAAATATGAAACTGTAGAGGTCGGTTTTGGACCAGTATGTCAATGGCGTTTTAATTGGAGATTAATATCTTATTTTAGTGGATTAATGGTTGTCTGAATTTTACTAATATGAATTTGGTTTTAAAAAAAACTCATTATGGCTTTATATGTCTGTTCAATGCTTTGAACCTTAGGGAGTTAGAAAACCAAGAATCAACCTATCCCTAGATGAGGTAGATAACTGTAATCTGTTTTAGATCTTGTAGAAAACTTGATCAACTTTTAATGATTAGATCAATTCGGAAAGATTGTATCTGTTGAATATTCCTATGCGAGTTTAATTTCTGTATTCGCTTTTGCTTATGAAATGGAAACTTTTGGTTTGTTTGATAGGACCTTGTCGTATGGATTGACTTGGGGCACCTGTTTCAGTCCTCGATTCCGAGTTGACTGTTTTATTGTGGTAGTGTCGTATTTGGTCATATCCTCTTTGTGTGAGTTTAATGATGATTCGTGGTTGACCATTGTTGGTCAGGTCTCTAGTTAGAGTACCGCTAGTAAGTGATCATCTTGGAGTCGTGTTTGACCAGATGGTTGATTCTCTCTTTTGAACTCTGTTCGTCTGACCATGCCTATTCCTTGGTTTTGAGTTCATCTGAGTTTATTCTAGTGTCGTATGGGAAAGTGGCTTTCGATTGGGGGCCGCGGCCAAAGTGGCTGCTGGGTAACCCACCGAAAGTGAGTCTAATAAGTGATAACCTAACAGTAGATTAGAATGTAATCTCTAAGTAAGATAATTGTGCCTCACACATGGGACGAGTGCTAACATAGAATCGACATGCTGTGAGAAGGCCTGAAATGGCAAACCACCATCCTTGTCTTCACGAGAGGATGTGTGGGTCCACATGAGGCTTGGATGGGCCGGAAGCTCGGATTAGGTGGCCAGGGTAACCCAGTGTATGGGGCCGGGACCTATGAAGACTTGTCATGGTAACCATACCAGGTTGTGTGATGACACTTGTCCCTACGTTCGCTAGTGTGTTGTTGTTTTGTCCTGTTAGGAGTACCTTTGTGGGTCATCCTTTGTCTCCGCCCTTGTGAGTTTTGGTTTCATGTTAGACCTTGGGTGGTGATGGCTCAGATTTATGGATGCTCTTCTGGACTTATGTTTTTAGCTTTGAGTATGTTCAGCTAGATCCTGTTCTTTTCAGGGATCGTTTATGTATAAATTGACCGATGCGGTCGTCTGTATATTGTTATGTTTCACCTTGATGGCCAGATTGTAATGGTGTAACCTCTTGTATTGTTAACTTTATTAATTATCAGAGGGGTCTTGCAGTTGAGCAGACCCAGAGATGTAGCCCTTTAGGGGTGAACTCCGAGATCATTATGGTGTTATGTGATGTATTCTCTTATGTTTCCTTTATTCAGCTTTATCATGTATGATTAGCTTATGTTAGAATGGTTAAGTGGATAAATTGAATTAACTTTAAATGCTTATATTCAGTCACTTCGTGAATGCCATGTTGATCGAATGCTTAAGTGGTTTAGATGAGATTTATCGTAGAAGCATGTATGCAATCGTCTTTTAAATGCAATAAGATGGAATATGAAAGAACGTAACTTAGAGTAATGGAATATATTCGGTTGTTGTTAAGGAAATTAAGTATGCTTGAATAGATCTCTTATGTCTATGATGAAATCCTAGTGTGTTAAGATATTAGATGTATGGCTTGTAATTTTAAATGAAAAGCTTGAATGAAGATTATGAATAGATCTTAATGGATGAATCCTTGCTTGTGATTTATATTTCCATCTTTTGATAGAAATTATCCTGATTAAGAATTATCTTGTTATTAAGATAATCAGCTTATGGGATTAATTGTGTGAGTTAGTGAATTGTGAAATTTAAGTAATCTCATTGGGAAACTCTTTAGGTGTTAGTTGATGTCTTCCGCTATGTAATCTGAATCTTTGATATCTTGTTGTATCTTAATGTGGTGTAACTTTAAAAATAAAATAAAAAAATAATGGCACTCTATTCTTGTGTTATGGCTTAATCCCTTCGGGGTTTCCTGGTGGGGCATTACATCATGTGCTCTCAAATCGTTGCAAATCTGCAAGGTTGACTATAAAAAGTATTTAAAAAGGAAATCATAAATAATAATGAACAATAGAAATAATAAGAAATATTATTTTGTTAGATCATGTTGATCTTCTTGTTGTGAAGAGGTCTTGGTACTTTCAAAATCTATTTTTGATTCATAAATCTGTCAAAAGTGCTTAGCTTTATACCAAAAGGAGATATGGTTTATATTACAACAATTACGTGTATATATGTTACCAATAAAGCAGATTTTGTTTGTACATATGAGATGTTTTCAAACTAGTTTACTTGTCATTTATATTTTCAAACTAGAATAACATTAATCATAAACCTCATAATAAGTACATGAGACATATCATTCTCAAGGTGCCTCTTCAACTTTGACCGCAAACCTAGTAAAAAATAAACACGTTAAAAATTACATGTCTTTTATACTTATGAGAAGTTTTCAAACTAGCTTACCTGTCTTTTATATTTTTAAACCTAATTACCTTTTCTTTAGACTAAGAAGAGGTTTTGCATATAATTTTATGGCTATCCAGATGCCTCTCGAACTTTGATCATAAACCTCGTAAAAAGTAAATATAATGTACATATGTTTATAAAATAATTGTGTAAGGGACATGAGACATATCATTCTCAAGATGTCTCTTCAAATTTGATCATGAACCTTGTAAAGAGTAAATGCATTGAAAGTTACTATATTTTATACTTATTTGAGGTTTTCAAACTAGCTTACCTATCTTTTAAATTTTCAAACTAGATTAAATTTCCTTTATACTAATGAAAAATTTTCAAATTAGTTTTCCTGTCTTTATTAAATAATTGGGAAATATACATGAGACATATCATTATCCAAGCATCCCCTTCAACTTTTATCATAAGCTTATTAAGGTAAATATAATTCACCTATTTTTATTAAGGAACAATGGGAAATACGTATCAAGTAGTAAACCACCAAGTAGACCAAGTGTGGGAATGATAATGCACATCTTCTAAGACATCCAAGTCATCACGGTGCATCTAAGAATAATCTCATATGATGTCCATATCAAATAAATACTGCTTGGTCTTCCTACTAATAGAACGAAATGCCTGAACACATATCTCTAATCACAAGAGAATATCAGCATCACATATGTCTCCATGTATCCATGAGTACCTATAATCAATCAATCTATGCCAACTTCAAATTAAACATAGCACCACCATGAAGTAAACAAGAAAAAGACCATGTACCCAATACAAAGAGACCTTCCAAAATTAATGTCAAAGTTTGAACAACAAAATTAGGAACATAAACATGACATTTATGGATTGGAGAAGAAAAAGCCTTCATTGAAGATAGGCAAGGATAGGCCAACTTCACATGAAATTGCTCAGAATAAGGTATGATAACAAAGTCAACATCCATGGATTTGGTGTGAACTTCAACAGGAAGGGTGATAGAGCCAATGGTAGGACAAGAAAATGATGGTATGATGAAAGAATAAGTATTTGGTAGATTACTGAGAGGGATGGGGGCTGAATTAGTAAACTAAAAAATAGATACAAACTCCCAAACTCAAAATAAACTCACGAAGTAAACTTTCACTTGTCAAGATCAATACTCAAGAATACTCAACATCAACTGGTTAACTGTTATACCAACTTAATAATAGACAACTTCAATCTTGTAAACATCAAAATGCTTAATCAAATATCAACATATTCCATCTCTCAATGCTTCCTGTTAACATGCCTTATCAGAATAGTTAAGTAGTTAATCAAATCAACAAATAAGATCATAACCACAAAAGAATTCACCAGTTGACACAAATATTTATACGTGGAAAACCCATATAGGTAAAAAGCACGATGAGATGAGACTCACAAGGATACCTATCTAAACTCTTCTGCAGTTTGCTTGTTGGCATTACAATAAGTTTGTTAGTATGAGGATATTGTGAAGGTTGTTGGAGATTGATGATATAATTGATAAAGGATGATTACTGTTTTAATAATATTATTTTGTCATTGATGTCAAGCAATTGATTTTCTGATTCAGTATGATGTTGCCATATCTTAAAGAGTATGTTTTGATGAGCATAAAGATGTCGGTAAGTGACATAGAAAGAATGTGAAAATGAAGGGGAGTAATAAGTTATTCAATGGCAAACTATTCCCAAGTTAGACAGTGATGAGATTATGTTATTTTGATTGTTTTGATATCCTATATGTGTATTTGAAGACTGAATAAGAAGGAGAAAATATTTCATGCAATTAAATGAGTAAAGGTTGCATACTATTCTATTTTACGAAGCAAGGAGCTAGTCAGTGAATTCCAAGGTTATCGTTGTCGATTAAAAAAGAAACAAGTCACTGAGATTATATACACCGAGCTATGAATCTAGACGAATACATAATATCTACCGAGTAAAGTTCAAAATTAACCGAGTATCAACCGAGCAATAATAGAATGCATTGGATGAATAGATACATTATTAAATGAAGGATGCCAATGAGCTGGAGATTTATAGAAGATTGGAATGTCATGTAAGAAGTTTTATAAGGATCAACGGCAATGAAAATTCAAGAGTTAGATCTACAACACAGATTGAACAGTCATAACTGAGAACAAGTACCAAGGAAGGAATACAAGTTCCAAGGCAAGATAAAACATTTTTTAGTTCGAAGGATTCAATGAACCTAATCAAGTTTGAAGATCTGATGGCTAAGATTAATCATGGGAAATGTGATTAAGGAGATTAAGTGGTTAGGAATTGCTTATAAATAAATAAAAGTTGATGAACAAAGTATGCGAGCAAATAGAAGAACAATGATGCTGCTGAAGTGATTACAGAATACAGAAGATTGAAGATCTAATTGAAGAACAGAGTGAGAAACCCATCAAGGAGGAAGACAAGTCTTATGACAAGATGATTTTGAGCACATAGAGTCTGCTTTAACATTTTAGATGTGAAGTTGCAGATATATTTTATTATTGTTATTTATTTTTGTAAGTGGTAGGAAATCTCTTAATCGAGTGGACCTAATAGTCTTATTTGTATATCCTCTAGAAAGGTTACATTCTAATTGAGTGTTTGAAATCCTTTGACAAGGTCACTTCTAACAAAGTGCAAGATTTTAATAGATCTGATGGAAATCCCTTAATTGGGTCACATCTAGCAATGTGTTTATGTAATCTTTAATAGGATTCACTTTTAACAGAGCATACTCTAGAAGAGTATATTTTCATTGTGGGTCCGAAATCCCACATTGGTTTTTCACTATTTGGGTTTCCACGTTAAATCTTGTGTTAAATGTGTTTTGATGTTTCACGTTTATCAGTTTATGAGTTTGAATGATTTACAGTCATAGTTGCATATCAAGTAAGTTCTACTGAGGTTGAATCTGATTAAGAGCTTGAATTGTGAAGTTTATATGATACACCCCCCCCTCTCATTAAACTAACAATTTTTATCATAGCTGTAACTCCGAAAGAAAAGTTTAAACGAGCTTGAGGCAACATCTGAAGATGTATAAAAGGGATGCACCAAAGTTGAACAGTTTCTCCACATGGTAGAAAAGGATGAAGCTGTACTTATCTGGAATTAGAGAATATGCAACATATTATCTGGAGAATGATTACACTGCACCGAGCACCTATCCTATGACAATGGAAGAAATAAAGGCAAAGAAAGAACATATTCAAATAATGATTGAAATAACATCAGCATTGACCGACTC
Organism: Cryptomeria japonica; assembly: GCF_030272615.1. NCBI lineage: Eukaryota > Viridiplantae > Streptophyta > Pinopsida > Cupressales > Cupressaceae > Cryptomeria > Cryptomeria japonica. Next base: position 816,001,237 of record NC_081409.1, on the reverse strand, counting down.
AGAGTTTAATGATATAGAAGGTTGTAATGACGCCAAAGCTATGTGGAATAAGCTTATATCTGTGTATGGTGGTGATGAACATGTTCAAAGAGAAAAAGTAGATAGTCTAAGAGGTCAACTTGAATCCATGAGAATGAATGTAGGTGATAACATAGTCCAATACAGTACAAGGTTAAAGGAAACTATCAATCAAAGCAAAGAGCAGGAGGAACTATAGAAGAAAAGGATGTAACAAGTAAGTTGTTGAGAACACTTCTAATTGCTTATGCCATTCGAGTCTCTGCAATTAATGAATTAAGTTTTGTACTAAACATGTCAGTCTTTTTTTATGCTACTATCGGTAAGCTACATGCTTTTGAGTTAAGTAATTTTGATAATAGTGGGTCTTCGGTAAACAAAGTTGAATCTACATTCAGTTCTTTTCATCTTGGTGAATCTAATGATTACAATGATAGAATGTATAAGTATGCTAAAGGAAATCACAGTGGTGCAAGTGAGAGATTTCACAAAAGCATGGAAGAAGTACACAAACTATATGAGGAAATAAGAAAGCAAGAAGAGTGTGAAGCATTATTGGCTAGAAGGTTACCGAGAGGCAAAGGTAAGTATAAAGGAAAGTTACCTTTAAAATGTTTTAACTGTGATAAAATTGGACATATGGCTTCTCACTATCCTGACAAAGAATCTAGTGAAAAGAGAGAATAATGATATGACAGACAGAAAGACAACCAATGCAAAGGGCATTGAGACTTCAGAAGGAGAGATAGAAATACATGCCTAGTAGCTGATGAGGAATCCAATGATGATAAATCTGATGGGACTGAGACAGAAGAAGTTGTATATGTGGTTATAAAAAATGGATCAAATGAAGAAAGGTATGAGGAAAAAGACTTAATATCACACATAAATAATAATGATTCTTGGATCATAGATAGTGGATGCTCACATCATCTGACAGGTGATAAACACAAGTTTGTTAAATTAGAAGATTATGATGGAGGTTATGTAAGATTTGGTAAGGATGCACCATGTCCTGTGAAAGGTAAAGTTTCTATCACACTTCTTGACAATGCTAAATGTGATGATGTATATTGGGTTGAAGGTCTGAAATACAATTTGTTGAGTGTAGCATAGCTAAATAATACAGGATATCGAATAGAATTTCAGAAAGGAATTGTCAAAGTTCATGACAAACATGGAAAGCTGGCTGCTGGCAGGACTCAAACAAGAGGTAATACATTTCATCTTGACTCAACTCGGAACAATTGTCTGTATGCAAAAATAGAAGATACCTGGCTATGGCATAAAAGGTTTTGTCATGTAAATTTTGATAACCTGATCAAAATAAGTAAGAAGCACCGAGTAAGAGGTCTACCGAGCTTGGAAAAACCTGAGAATGCTATATGCCGAGGATGGTAGATGGGTAAGATGACAAAACCAAGCTTTACAAGTAAGTCTTACACTTCTAAATGAATTTTAGATCTTGTGCACACTGATCTTTGTGGTCCTATGAAAGTTCAAAGTTATTATGGTGATAAATACTTCATATTATTTGTGGATGATTACTCAAGGATGGTGTCAGTTATGTTTTTAAAAGGGAAATCAGAAGCCTTTCAAATGTTCAAATGGTATAAGGCAAGAGTGGAAAAAGAAATAGGAAGACAGTTGAAATGTCTAAGATCTGATAGAGGAGGAGAGTTCATTTAAGATGAATTTAACTTATTTTGCAATGATACTAGTATAAAGAGACAAGTGTCTGCACCGAGGACACCACAGCAAAATGGGATAGCTAAAAGAAGAAACAGATCAATTGTAGATTGTGCCAAAACTTTGATGATAGAAAAGAGAGTACCTCAAATATATCGGAGAGAAGCAATAAGCACTGCAGTTTACACCCTGAACTGAGTACAACTAAAGAAAGGAACTATGAAGACACCGTATGAAATCTGGTATGGCAAGAAACCAAATGTAAGTTATTTTAAAATATTTAGAAGTAGATGTTATGTTCACAAACATGACAGAAATGGAAAATTTGATCAGAAAAGTGAGGAAGGAACATTTCTTGGTTATTCCTCTAGGAGTAAAGCATTTAAGTGTCTGATCAAATCATCTAAGAAAATAGTGGAAAATGCAAATGTGAAAATTGATGAATTTGTAGAAAGGAATGATGAAGGAAATTCCAAACAACCAGATGATTATGAAGAGTTTGTATATGTACAGCCAAGAAGTCTTACCGAGAAAGCCGATGAAGAAAATACTTAGTTACCAAGTGATGAAGAAGATCATACAGAGCCTACTGAGCCTATATTAGCAAAATATGTCAGAAGAAATCATGCATCAAGTCAAATTATAGGAGATAAGGATGCTCCAGTGATGACAAGGAACAAATTGAGACAAAACATATGTCTGATATCCAAGTTTGAACCGAGGATAGTAAAAGAGGCATTTAGCAATGAAGATTGGGTGAATGCTATGACTGAAGAGATTGAACAAATCAAGAAAAATGAAACATGGACACTGGTCCCAAGACCAAAAGAGAAAAATGTAATCAGTACAAAGTGGATTTTCATAAATAAGCTAAATGAAAAAGGTGAAGTCATTCGGAATAAAGCAAGGGTAGTTTGCAAAGGTTATGCTCAAGAAGAAGGAATAGACTATGGTGAGACTTTTGCACCTGTGGCAAGACTTGAAGGAGTGAGAACATTGTTGGCATATGCTGCTTACAAAAATTTCAAGGTATATCAAATGGATGTTAAATCTGCATTTTTGAATGGTATACTAGAAGAAGAAGTCTATATTGAACATCCTGAAGGATTTATTGAAGAGAAGAATAAAGATCAGGTATGTAAGTTGAACAAAGATTTATATGGCCTAAAGCAAGCACCTAGAGCATGGTATGAAAGGTTGCACTCTTACTTAATAAAGATTGGATTTGTAAGGACTAGTGAAAACATCAACATGTATATGAAGAATGATAAGGAGAATAGAATACTGATTTCAGCCATATTTGTTGACGATATTATTTTTTGTGGAAATGAAATGTGCAAAGAATTTGAGATGTCATTAATAGGTGAAATAAAGTATTTTATAGGTTTACAAATACTGCATGTGCAAAATGGGATTTCATTACTCAATCCAAGTATATAAAGGAAACCTTGAAGAAATTTGGAATGGAGGATTCTAAACCTATAAGCACTCCCATGACTACTAATTGTAAAATATCAAAGAATGATGAATCTACATCTGTTGATGAGACACTTTACCGATCTATGATATGAAAGTTGCAATATGTAGTTCACAATAGGCCTGATATAACACATGCAGTAGGTATAGCTGCAAGATTTTCTATAGATCCCAAAGAAACGCATATGACAACAATCAAGAGAATTTTCAGATACTTGAGAGGCACTGAAGATTATGGTTTACTATATGGGTGGGTGCAAGAAGTTGAGTCCCACTTTTGGGCAAAAAGTGGAAGTTTTTTCCCTATTTTTCAATTTTTTTGTTGATTGATGTAAAAATTTGAGGCACCTAGAGTTTGAATCTGGAAAAACTTTAGTAATGGAAAATGTAGTGCTCGGAGTCTAATTTTCAAATATGTAATTTATTTCAATACCCACATGGTAAAAATTGTTTTTTAGTATGCATATTTAAAAACCACTTTTTCAAAATGCCTGTTTCATGACCATACCACACATGCGTACGACCACCATATTTTGACGTAAATAAAATAATCTTTGCAAATCCTTTTGCAGAAAGATACCTAATACACCAAATATTGATGAGAATATTTTTTCTTATTTTTTTATTGAATATATATTTTTTAATTAATTTTTAATTGACTATAAAGTACATTTTCAAAACATTTGGTGTACGACCACCATAATTTGATGAAAAATTCATATTTTTTAATTTTAATTTTTTTAACCTTCAAAAGAATTGTATGTAGATTGATATCATATAATTTATTTTCAAAAAAACCTAAAAAAAAAAAGTTATTAAAGTTTTACTAAACCTCACTATTTTACATTTAGGTACCACTTTTGATTAATAAATAATGCAAAAATAGTAAAAATAATCATATCACTATGAAATTTACATTTTTGAAATTAGGAAAGTGAGAACTCTAATGGGTTTTTGTTTCATCAAAAAAGATGATCAGGAAGACCTTCAAAAAATTATGGCAAGGCAGAAATTTGGTATTCAAGTGCCTTAGCCATTTTTTTGGAGGTCCAAGCATAGGCTTGATTCCACCAAGCCTAATCTAAAGCAAAAACCATGGCATAGGTGTGTTTCCCGCTCCATCTTTTATGAAACCAATGCCCATTATTTAAAATTCAAAAAATGGGCACCCATTTTGAAATTTATAGTACTTTAAGAAACGTGTGCCCATTTTTAGAAACAGATACATGTTTTTAGAAATGGGTGCCCGTTTTTAGAAATGGGTACCCGTTTTTCAAAATGTGTGCTTGTTTCTAAAAATTGTGCATCCGTTTCTCTACGGCGTTCCGATCCTAAACAGGTGCCCATTTTTCAAAATGTGCACTCATTTTATTTTTATGGGTCGGGGCTCCGAAGCTAAACAGGTGCTCGTTTCTTAAAAAACGGGCACTCATTTCTAGCTGCAAATTTTTTTGCTCCCAGACTTCTGCAGAATTGGAACCCAACTTCTTGCACCCACCCATATAAAAGGAGGAATGATTTTGACTTAAAAGTCTATATTGATGCTGATTGGGCAGGAAATATTGATGACAGGAAAAGTACAAGCGGTGGAGCTTTCATTTTGGGAGAAAGACTATTGAGTTGGCTTAGCAAGAAATAAGGATGCATTTCACAGTCAATAGCTGAAGCTGAATATGTCACTGCAACATTGAATTGTACCAATATAGCATGGATCAAACAACTGTTGGAAGGTATGAATGAGACTATTACTGAGCCAGTAACTACATTTTGTGATAATACAAGTGCTATTAACATTTCAAAGAATCCAGTAATGCACTCTAAGACAAAGCATATTTCTATAAAGTATCATTATCTAACAGAAGAAGTTCAAGAAAAGAAAGTTATGCTGGAATATGTTAGCACAAAGGAACAAATAGCAGACATCTTCACAAAAACACTGCCAAGGGACATTTTTGAGTATCTTAGAAGTAAGCTAGGGGTCCTACCCCTATCTAGATGATATATATATATATATGTTTTAACAAGGAAATTACTTCACAGGGGAAGTAATCATGGATCAGTTTTACTTTTGGCATTGTTGTCAAAGGGGGAGAAGATTACAGGAGAAGTTTACAGCCCAAGGATTATAGGAGAAGAATTACAATAGTTCGAATCAATTGGGATAAATCAAAAGTTGAAATCAAAAGTTGGTATTGAAATCAATGCCAAAGGGGGAGATTGTTTGCATTACAATAAGTTTGTTGGTATGAGGATATTGAGAAGGTTGATGGAGATTGATGATATAATTGATAAAGGATTATTATTGTGTTAATAATATTATTTTGTCATTGATGTCAAGCAATTAATTTTCTGATTCAATATCATGTTGCCATATCTTAAAGAGTATGTTTTGATGAGTATAAAGATGTCGGTAAGTGACACAGAAAGAATATGAAAATGAAGAGGAGTAATAAGTTATTCAAAAGGCAACTATTACCAAGTTAGACAATGATAAGATTATGTTATTTTGATATCCTATATGTGTATTTGAAGACTGAATAAGAAGGAGAAAAGATTTCATGCAATTAAATGAGTAAAGGTTGGATACTATTCTATTTTACCAAGCAAGGAACCAGTCAGTAAATTCCAAGGTTATCGCTATCAGTTAAAGAAGAAACAAGTCACTGAGATGATATACATCAAGCTATGAACCGTGATGAATATAAAATGTCTACCGAGTAAAGTTCAGAATTAACCGAGTATCAAACGAGCAGTAACAGAACGCATTGGATGAATAAATACTTTATTAAATGAAGGATACCAATGAGCTAGAGATTTATATTAGATTGGAATGTCATGAAAGAATTTTGTTAAGGATCAACAGCAATGAAAATTCAAGAGTTATATCTACAACACAGATTGAACGGTCATAACCGAGCACAAGTACCAAGGAAGGAATACAAGTTCCAAGGCAAGACAAAACATTTTTTAGTTCGGAGGATTCAATGAACCTAATCAAGTTTGAAGATCTGATGGCTAAGATTAATCATGGGAAATGTGATTAAGAAGATTAAGCAGTTAGGAATTGCTTACAAATAAAGAAAAGTTGATGAACAAAGTATGTGGGCAAATAGAAGAACAGTGATGTTGTTGAAGTGATTACAAAATACAAAAGATTGAAGATCTGATTGAAAAACATAGTGAGAAGCTCAACAAGGAGGAAGATAAGTCTTATGACAAGATGATTTTGAGCACATAGAGTCTGCTTTAACATTTCAAATGTGAAGTTGCAGATATATTTTATTACTGTTATTTATTTTTATAAGTGACAGGAAATCTCTTAACCAAGTGGACCTAACAGTCTTATTTGCAAATCCTCTAGCAAGGTAACATTCTAATTGAGTGTTTGAAATCCTTTGAAAAGGTCACTTCTAACAAAGTACAAGATTCTGATAGATCTAAGGGAAATCCCTTGACCGGGTCACATTTACCAATGTGTTTATGTAATATTTAACAGGATTGGCTTTTAACCGAGTATACTTTAGAAGAGTATATTTTCTTTGTGGGTCCAAAATCCCACAATGGTTTTTCCCTATTTGGGTTTCCATGTTAAACCTGGTGTTAAATATGTTTTGATGTTTCAAGTTTATCAGTTTATGAGTTTAAATGATTTACAGTCATAGTTGCATATAAAGTAAGTTCTACCGAGGTTGAATCTGATTAAGAGCTTGAATTGTGAAGTTTATCTGATTCACCCCCCCTCTCATTAAACAAACAATAATGCTTCCAGTTATCATGGATTATCAGAATAGCTAAGTAGTTAATCAAGTCAACAAATAAGATCATAACCACAAAAGCATTCACCACTTGACACAAATATTTATACGTGGAAAACCGAAATAGGTAAAAAGCACAGTGAGATGAGACTCACAAGGATAGATATCTGAAGTCTTCTTAAGTTTTCCCTATTAGGAGCCATGCCTATTAAATCTTTTACAATAAGTCCTGTTAAGAACTGATTCTATTAGGAATCACTTGGTTAAGGGATTTACAAAAAGTCCTTGATGAAAAGCATAATACCCTGTTAGGAGTAACATCGATAGAGGGTTTGAGAATTCAAACTAATGGACCACCTTGTTAGAGTATTTATGAAGTAACCAAGCTTGTTAGAGCTTACGCAGTTAGGGGATTTTAATTATGCTGTAATTGTTAGAAAACAACGGGTTTTCTTGATCTATCTGAATAGCACTACATTTTCTTGATCAAGTTTTCTTAAGCTTCAAATCTGCCTTTACATAAACTACAGATCCATCCACCAGTTTGGCAACCACACACTCAATTGATTTTTGTCAATCTTGCGAACACTTTTACAAAACAACTTCATCGACCTTAAATATAAATCAACTAGGTCAGTAACACAACAAAAACCTAATTCTCTTCATCGAGATTACAAACAAGTCGGTACAATCTTGACTGTTAGAAATCATAACAATCTCTTCACATTAATCAATAAAATTCCAACCGCTCCATTATCACTACTTCATTGAACTTTGTAACTCATCATGCACTATGCATTAGATACAATTCTTCTTCTAATTCTTCTACTTCATTGGACTTTTTAACTCACGTAATTCTTCTCCTCAATCACATAATTATTCTCCCCCTTTGACAACAATGTCAAATTGAAAGAAAAATATGTAATGTTGAATTTTCACTATGCATCAACAACATACTGCAACTAGATCCTCCCCCTTGTGGAATATATCCACTTCTTCACCAATCCATGTAAAATTTTGCAATTTATTCAGGGACTAATGCAATCAGCATCATGCTCAACTAACTTCATTAAGGGGTACAACCCCTAGTTGTCTTTTAAGACACTCAAATGTAGTATTAGGCAAAGGTTTGGTAAAAATATCTCCAAATATAATGTCATCAAAAAATACTTCACTGACTAGTATTTCATCTCCTTGAGACTTGAGATAAATGTTGTTGTCATCACTGGTTCTTGCAAAGCCTATCTTCATAAGATGTGTATAAAGCCTTTCATACCATGCTTTGGGTCCCTGTTTTAATCCATACAAAGCTTTATGCAATCTACATACCATGTCTTTCTCATCTGTCAGAGTATAACCATTAGGATTCTCTATATATAGCTCTTCTTCCAATATCCCATTCAAAAATGTGGACTTAACATCCATCTAGTATACCTTGAACTTCTTATGGGTTGCAAATGGAAGTGATGTTATGACACCTTGCAGTCTTAATACTAGTGCAAAACTTTTGCCATAATCTTCTCCTTCTTCTTACGCAAAACCTTTGCAAACTAGTCTTGCCTTGTTGTGAACTACAACACCTTTTTTATTTAACTTGTTTATGAACACCCATGTAGTACCTATAACATTCTTTTTAACCGGTCATGGTACTAGGGTCCAAGTGTTGTTCTTCTAAATTTGATCGAATTCCTCTTCCATTGCTTTAACCCAATGATCATCACCAAATGACTCCTTAGCACTTCTAGGTTCAATGGTGGAAATCATGCAAGAGTTCTCTCTTATTATCCTTCTAGTTAGTACTCTAGCATCCTTAACCCCAATAATCTGCTCAAGACTATGGTTAAGTCTCACATACCTAGGAATAACATGATCATTCTCTTCAGGTTTAGCTTCTTCATTATCATCTTCTTCTACATTTATTTGTTCCAATTGAACAAGTGCATCAGAATTTTCTTTACCAATTTTAGATTTAACTGTTTCAGCTTCTAAAAGAAACATGCAAGGATCTTCATCATTTTTCTCTGAATTGGTTCCTTTTGAAATTTTAGGACATTCATCTACTCTGACATCAACACTCTCAACAATTCTTTATGTCCAGTTGTTGAAGCATTTGTAGGCCTTACTCTTGGTGGAATAGCCAAGAAATGTGCCTTCATCACTCTTAGCTTCAAACTTTCTTATATAATCACCTCTTTTAATAAAACATTTACTACCAAAGATCTTAAAATAGCAAACATCATGTGATCTTCCATACAAATATTCATAAGGGGTCTTGTCCTTACTCTTTGTATCAGAAGTTGGTTCATTGTATAGACCATTGTACTTATAGCTTCTTTCCAAAATGTTTTTGCAACACTTCCTTGTATCAACATTGTCCTAGATTCTTCAACCACTAACCGGTTTTTCCACTCTGTGATACCATTCTTCTGTGGTGTCCTTGGTATAGAAAGCTACCACTTGACACCATTCTCATCACAATACTTAGTGAATTCCTCATAAGTAAATTCACCGCCTTGATCTGTTCTCAGACATTTTGTCTTTTTACCACTCTCTTTCTCATCTAAGGCTCTGAATACCTTGAATTTACCAAAAGCTTCATTCTTATCCTTCAAGAATGTGAGCCACATCATCCTTGAACAATCATTAGTGAAGATCATGAAATATCTATCACCTTGAATGCTTCTTGTTCTTATTGGTCCACATAGATTTGTATGAATGAGATCTAACAAGTGCTCTACTGAGAAGGACTTTCTCTTGAAAGTTCAAGAAGTCATCTTTCCTAACTAACATTCTTTGTAAAGAGCATTAACCAGTTTGTCTATCTGAGGTAGACCTCTTACTATCTTAGCCTTACTCAGTTTAACAATGTTATCAAAGTTAATATGATAAAATCTCCTATGGAAAAGAAAGCTATTATCTATCTTTACAATCAAACAGTTGCTAAATTTAGGATTAAGATGAAATAAATTACCTCTAGTTTGTTTCCCAGTTACAATCAATTCATCTTGGTTGTCAAAGATTTTGTACATACCATGTATAAACTCTAGTGGGTGTCCTCTGTCATTCATTTGTGCCACACTCAAAAGATTGTGCTTTAAAAATTTAACCCAATAAACATCATCAACACTGCTCTTCCCATTAAGAGAAATAACTCCCTTACCTTTAACCATACACGGTGAGTCGTTGCCAAATATGACAACACCGCCATCAAATTCCCTCAAGGAAAAAATTTTTCTCCAATCACTAGTCATGTGATGTGAACAACCACTATCAATGATTCAATCATCAAAGTTATCCATCCTGGACACTAATGCTTTCTGATCTGATATCTCTTCCTTAATAGCCACAAACACAATACCTTCACTAGCTTCATCATCAGATTCTTCAGCAGTAATATCACTGTCAATAGCTATAAGAAAATCTCTCTTACCTTTACCCTTATACTTCTTGAATTTGTCTCTCTTTTATTCATTTTCACTATTAGGACAATTATCTGTTGTATGACCAATCTTGTTGCATGAAAAAAATTTCAACGGTAGCTTACCTCTATATTTGTCAGTTCTTCTAGGTAGTCATTTTGGCAATAATGCATCAAGCTCCACTAAACTATTTGCATCATCATCATCTTTGTTGGATCTAGATTCATAGCTATGGTCGGTATCTCTACTTCTTCTCACAGATAGGTTAGAGATAGAAGCTTAGAATGCAGATTTAGATTTTTGTACACTACCATCATAGCCATTTAATTAAAAAGTAGTAAGTTTTCCAATCATAGAGTCAATAGTTACCTTAGTTTTGTCAATGGATTTTAGCTCTTGAATAGCTGCAACTCCGATAGCATAGATCGGTAACAGGGTTCTTAGTACCTTACTAATCACTATGGCATCGTCCACTTTCCCTGCTGCACTCTTTATTTTACCAACTATATCTTTTATCCTTTGACCATACTTTTGGATATTCTCACTTTCAGACATTCTCATGTCATCAAAATTTCCTCTTAGACTCTCCTCTTTAGTAATCTTAACATGTTCATCACCACTATAAATCTCTTCAAGTTTTTTCCATACTTCATATGCAGTTTCAAGACCATGAACATCTACATATTCAACATTAGACATGGAACTTATAATAGCCTCCAATGCTTGATGATTCTCTTGCTATTCATTCTTATGATCATCAGTCAACGTTCCAGTAGGTGAAATATACTTAGTTTCTACATGCTTTCAATATTGACTACCAGGACTCTTAATGTAAATCTTCATTCTGTCGCTCCATATCTTATAGTTTTCTTTGTTGGACTTTAGAGCTTCCTTCTTCATCATGATCTACAAGATCTTTTCTTCAAGCTATTAGGTTTTAGGTTAAAGAGGACCTAAGATGCTTTGATACCAATGGATGGTATGATGAAAGAATAAGTATCTAGTAGATTACTAAGAGGGGGAAGGTGAATCAGTAAACTAAAAAACTGATACAAACTCCCAAACTCAAAATCAACTCACAAAGTAAACTTTCACTTGTCAAGATTAATACTTAACAATACTCAACATCAACCGGTTAACTGTTATAACAACTTATGTTAGAACTCAGAGGCAACTGAGAGGGGGGTAGTGAATCAGTTTTCTATTAATTTCAACCCAAATATAACTTAATCAAACTTTATACTTAATAGCGGTAAACCAAACTTAATGTCGGTTGACAGGTTTGCAGTTAATATTACTACCTATGAAACTTAATGCATGGAACAGAAAGAGAAACAACACCACAACACATAACACAAATATTTGTACGTGGAAACCCTGTAAGAGAAAAAACTATGGTGGAAAACCTTACCCACAATCAGATGATACTATTGCAGATAGTATGTGTATACAAATGGGATCTGCATATGCAGAAAGGCCAACTGCCTAGACCTCACTGCTCAATCACAAGATAGGAGTCACACTACCTACAATTGGATGATTAAATCCAATGATAATGTACTGCTCAAAGTAGCATCTCCAATGCTAGATTCAGTACTGGTTAAGCTTTGATAATCACCTTCAAACCTTCCTTGAACCTTCTCTATGATCTGCTCATATGGTCTTCAATATTTGCACATACCATGTTACAATACCATAACCATATACTGTCTCTCTATTCTATTTCTTCCTTGCTCCAATCATCTCATAAATGAGATCTTACACATATATCAAAATCTAAGACCAAATGTGTAGGTCGGCTAAGTAAGAATATTACAATTAAATCAATTATAGATAAGTCTAGATGTGATACATCATGTTGGCTCAATACAGTTACAAGAATATTCAATTGATTAAATCATCTCCATAACATGTTGTGCTGATCTGGAATAGATAATGTATATCGGTCCATAACCTAGACCAGTTTCCTGGTAACAACAAATATGTCAACCCAATTAGACCAATAACCAAAATACCAAAACCAAGTGTCCAAACCATGTCTTTGACATAACCAAGTGATCTCCAGATGATAACAAGTCATCCTTAGTGCCGATGAACAATATAACCCATCGGTGAGCAATATACCAGTGACTGTGCATAAGTCACTAAACTTGCCAGTGAACATAACTAAAGATCTCCAGAAGGATAAGTGTTGATAATTGTTGACATCAATGACAAAACCAATGCAACACATCCATAATACCAACAATCTCCCCCTTTGGCATTAATGGTAACACAAGATGGAAAAACATCTAAGTGCCAAAATAGAATGTCAAAAACCAAAAACCAACAATCTCCAGAATAGATCAATACTAGAAATCAAAATATAAATGCAGAGAGTATATATCACTCCCCCAATAAGTAATCTCTCCCCAAAGAATAATGTTTGTTTTTCCATAGATATCTCTCCCCCTTTGACATCAAATGCCAAAGCAATACAAATACTAGATACAACCAATTCATAGAACCAATTACAATAACTAATTGTTATATCCAACTTCTCCCCCTAAGAAGTAGCTCTCCTCCATCAAAGCTAGAAATTTTTTTCTCTATTAATTATGTTGGTTTGATGTCAATCATCAGCTATCTAAGTCTCTACCGATGAGGGCATAACCCCAAGATGCTCTCTGAGATATTCAAAAGTTTTCTTAGGCAAAGGCTTAGTAAAGATATCTGCAATCTGCTCTTTAGTATTCACATAAACCAATCTCACTTCTTTTTCTTCAACATTCTCTTTCAAAAAATTATATTTCATAGAAACATGTTTAGTTTGAGAGTGAAATACCAGATTCTTAAATATATCAATTGATGTTGAATCATGATCTCAGTAGATTGAAATCCATTTCAATATTGTAGTAATCTTAAACCAGCTCAAGAAGTGATTATTCCTCATAATAAGGAGGCATCATCTTTGAACACACAATCCAAGGAATAATCATTTGCCTCTATTTTGTCAAGTATGGAAAAAAAAATGCAGCTAAGAGATCGAGGGAACAAAGAATATTCAATATCACAATTACCACTTTCTCCTAAATCTTTTGGAAAACCATTAAACTCTAAACAACAACCAACTGTAAAATATCTTCTGATATTTGATGGAGCATTTGTTAGTGTTGGAACCTTATCAGAGGAAACAAAAGACAAAGATGTGCCACAATGCCTATACAAGGAGGAAGAATTTCAACAAAATATCAACAATGTCCACATACCTACATAAAAGTATGGAAAATGATTTAACATTCTCAGAAAAATGGGATACACTGGAACAGGTCCTATAGGAAAAAGAAAAGAAGGTATCTCAGAACCTATTCAACCTCATACTCAGCAGTCTACTGACAAAATAGGCTTAGGGTATGGACAAGTTACTTTTCCAGAAGACACATCTTTTAGCCAACAACAAGAGGAATATGAAAAAAAACAAGAACAACTAGAAATTGAAAGAGAAGAAACATATATAAGCAACAAACACCAGCAAACATGAAATGGGAAAAGATGCAAGCTTTTTTGCTAGAAGAGAAACAAACTAAAATCACCTTTCAAACAACATTAAATATCAATCAAAACAAGAAAGGAGCTAATATAAGTCAAGGAGAGCTCAAAGAAAAGTTGGCATAACTCAATCTCAAACCTGAAGAAGTTGAATATGAAAGAAGAAAAGATATAGCAACAAAAGCTGACAAAATAAATAAAATACTATATGAACAAATCTATAGATTGCAGGTTGCAAGTGATACAGATTCTGATGAATGGGAATGGGATTCCTATCACTATGAAGAATCAACTGAAGAAAATTGCTTTGAAGGAGATGTAGGAGTTGATGTAGTGCACATGTATGTCGGGCAAACATTAGGAACTAGTTCACTTGAATTAGAACCACATTCGGCTAACTTGGACTTAACTGAGGATGATCAGGAACTTAATGTGCAAGGTCATTATGATGATAGTATCGTTCTAGACATGGAAATACATATCACAAGATCTGACATGTCTATCATGACCCCTAATATCTTTGACATAATTAAACATGAGGATCCTATATCCTTAATCCCTCTTGAACCTATGGACTGGGAATATGAAGGACATACCACCATTAATACCTTTTTGAATGACCATGCCATATCTGTATATCCTAATACAATCGAGCCTATAACACTCTCACCAGAAATTTCAATGACGCATCTTCCAGTCAAGTGGGTGCCAAATCTCCTAGTCGCAAAAGTGAAAATAATGAAAAGAATATCAAGTTCTACGCTGAAAACCATTTATTGGCAACATTAGATCAGGAAAAAGTAAAAAGAAAGGATGCATCTAATGGTGGAAACATCCTTGAGGCACTGAAAGATGGGAGATTTGATACCTTACCTAAATTTTATCAAGAGAGGTCATTTATATTGATGGAACCAACAGAGGTAGTTATCATTGGCACAACTGATCAATATCTAGCAACTTCTATATCAAAACTAGCAAGGTAAAAATATTTGGAACCTTTTAAAAGATGGCAAATCAATTTTACTTTTTCATATGCAGACATTCCAGGGTTTGATCCATATCTTAGAATACATCACCCAAATATCAGTCCAGGAGCAAGAATCAATAATAGAACACAACATGGATTAGGAGCAGGTATTCTATTCATCACACGACAAGGTCATACAATTCCAAATGCATACAAATTAAGTTTTCCATGCACCAACAACACAACAGATTATGAAGCTTTGGTAACAGGTATCAAAATGGCTATAAAATGGAACATTACACAATTTCAAGTCTTTGGATACTCTCAGCTTGTTATTAATCAAATTAATGATGATTATCAAATAAAGGCTGAAAAGTTAATGCCTTATAAAAAGATGGGTGATGATATCAAGAAATACTTTGTAGAAATAACTTTTCACCAGATTCCAAAGAATGACAACAAAGCAGTAGACATCATGACTAAACTTGCTTCTATCCTTCAAACACAGGAAAATTAATAGTGTTATGAATTCCTGGTGGAAGAGTTGCTTTACTCTCCTCATAATTGTCCCGATTCCCAAACTATTTGTCACCTTGTGGGGTATGATTCCTCCTGCTATGAAAAAACTTACACATACTTGAAAGATAATATCCTCCCTCCAAACTTATCAAAAGATCAAAAGAGAAACTCTATTCGCTAATCCTCACATTTTACTCTTGTCATGGATACCCTATTTAAACGACGTCTAGGCGGTACTCTTTTAAGATGTCTCGAACAAAAAGAATCTAAGAATGCCTTACATGAAGTCCACAATGGCATTTGTGGCACCCATTTTAGCATTTTGCATTTTGCATTTTTGCATTTTGCATTTTGCATTTTCTATTTTGCATTTTTCATTTTTTCATTTTTTCATTTTAGTATTCTAGCATTTAGTATTTTAGCATTTTAGCATTTAGCATTTAGCATTTTTGCATTTTAGCATTTTAGCATTTTAGCATTTTCCATTTTGCATTTTGCATTTTGCATTTTGCATTTTAGCATTTTAGCATTTTGAATTTTAGCATTTTAGCATTTTAGCATTTAGCATTTAGCATTTAGCATTTTAGCATTTTAGTATTTAGCATTTTAGCATTTTAGCATTTTAGCATTTAGCATTTTAGCATTTTAGCATTTTAGCATTTAGCATTTTAGCATTTTATCATTTAGCATTTTTGCATTTTGCATTTTGCATTTTCCATTTTAGCATTTTTAGAATTTAGCATTTTTGCATTTTTAAAATTTTAAAATTTTAGCATTTAGCATTTTAGCATTTATGCATTTTAGCATTTTGTATTTTAGCATTTTAGCATTTTAGCATTTAGCATTTTAGCATATTAGCATTTAGCATTTTTGTAGTTTATCATTTTGGCATTTAGCATTTAGCATTTAGCATTTAGCATTTAGAATTTTGCATTTTAGCATTTTAGCATTTTAGCATTTAGCATTTTATCTTTTTAGAATTTTAGCATTTGACATTTTTGCATTTTTTGCATTTTACCATTTTAGCATTTTACATTTTAGCATTTTAGCAGTTAGCATTTTAGCATTTTAGCATTTGACATTTTAGCATTTTAACATTTTAGCATTTAGCATTTAACATTTTTGCATTTTGCATTTTGGATTTTTCATTTTAGCATTTTAGCATTTTTGCATTTTTGCATTTTAACATTTAGCATTTTAGAATTTTAGCATTTTAGGATTTTAGTATTTATGCATTTTAGTATTTTGCATTTTACCATTTTGCATTTTAACATTTTAGCATTTTAGCATTTTGCATTTTAGCATTTTTGCATTTTGCATTTTAGCATTTTGCATTTTAGCATTTTAGCATTTTAGAATTTAGCATTTTTGCATTTTTGCATTTTAGCATTTTAGCATTCAGTAATTTAGAATTTTAGCATTTTAGCATTTTGCATTTTAGCATTTTTTCATTTTAGCATTTAGCATTTTAGCATTTAGCATTTAAACTTTAGCATTTTAGCATTTAGCATTTTAGCTTTTATGCATTTTAGCATTTATGCATTTTAGCATTTATGCATTTTAGCATTTATGCATTTTAGCATTTAGCATTTTAGCATTTTTGCATTTTGCATTTTGCATTTTGCATTTTGCATTTTGCATTTTGCATTTTAGCATTTTAGCATTTTGCATTTTTACGTTTTAGCATTTTAGCATTTTGCATTTTAGCTTTTTAGCATTTTAGCATTTAGAATTTAGCATTTTAACATTTTAGCATTTTAGCATTTACCATTTTAGCATTTAGCATTTTAGCATTTTAGCATTTAGCATTTTAGCATTTTAGTATTTAGCATTTTAGCATTTTAGCATTTTAGCATTTTAGCATTTAACATTTTTGCATTTTTGTATTTTAGCATTTTAACATTTTAGCATTTAGCATTTTAGCATTTTAGTATTTAGCATTTTAGCATTTTAGCATTTTAGTATTTAGCATTTTAGCATTTTAGCATTTAGTATTTTAGAATTTTAGCATTTTAGCATTTATGCATTTTAGCGTTTTGCATTTTAGCATTTTTGAATTTTGCATTTTAGCATTTTAGCATTTTAGCATTTTAGCACTTAGCATTTAGCATTTTAGCATTTTAGCATTTTAGCATTTAGCATTTTAGCATTTAGCATTTTAGCATTTAGCATTTTAGCATTTTAGCATTTAGCTTTTTTGCATTTTGCATTTTGCATTTTGCATTTTGCATTTTTGTATTTTAGCATTTTAGCATTTTAGTATTTTGCATTTTAGCATTTTTGCATTTTGCATTTTAGCATTTTAGCAATTTAGCATTTAGCATTTAGCATTTAGCATTTTAGCATTTAGCATTTTAGCATTTATGCATTTTAGCATTTAGCATTTTTGCATTATGCATTTTGCATTTTGCATTTTGCATTTTGCATTTTAGCATTTCAGCATTTTTGTATTTTAGCATTTTAGCATTTTAGCATTTTTGCATTTTTACAATTTAGCATTTTAGGATTTTGCATTTTAGCATTTTAGCATTTTAGCATTTAGCATTTAGCATTTTAGCATTTTAGCATTTAGCATTTTAGCATTTAGCATTTTAGAATTTTAGCATTAAGCAATTTGCATTTCGCATTTTGCATTTTGCATTTTGCATTTTGCATTTTAGCATTTCAACATTTTTACATTTTAGCATTTTAGCATTTTAGCATTTTGCATTTTATCAGTTATCATTTTACCATTTTAGCATTTATCATTTTTGCATTATGCATTTTGCATTTTGCAATTTAGCATTTTAGCATTTTAGCATTTAACATTTTAGCATTTTAGCATTTGGCATTTTAGCATTTTAATATTTAGCATTTTAGCATTTTAGAATTTTTGTATTTTGCATTTTAGTATTTTAGCATTTAGCATTTTAGCATTTAGCATTTTGCATTTTGCATTTTGCATTTTGCATTTTGCATTTTAGCATTTTAGTATTTTCCATTTTAGCATTTTACCATTTTGCATTTTTGCATTTTCGCATTTAGCATTTTAGCATTTAGTATTTTTGCATTTTGCATTTTTGCATTTTGCATTTTAGCATTTTAGCATTTTAGCATTTTAGCATTTAGCATTTTTGCATTTTGCATTTTGCATTTTGCATTTTGCATTTTGCATTTTGCATTTTGCATTTTAGCATTTTAGCATTTTAGCATTTAGCATTTTAGCATTTTTGCATTTTTACATTTCAGCATTTTAGCATTTTGCATTTTAGCTTTTTAGCATTTTAGCATTTTAGCATTGAGCATTTAGCATTTAGTATTTAGCATTTAGCATTTTAGCATTTTAGTATTTATTCATTTTAGCTTTTTGCATTTTAGTATTTAGTATTTTTGCATTTTAGCATTTTAGAATTTTAGCATTTAGGATTTTTGCATTTTAGCATTTTAGCATTTTAGCATTTTAGCATTTTAGCATTTAAGCATTTTAGTATTTTAGCATTTAAACATTTTGGCATTTTAGTATTTTAGCATTTTAGCATTTTTGCTTTTTAGTATTTTAGCATTTTAGCATTTTTGCATTTTAGCATTTTAGCATTTTGCATTTTAGCATTTTATCATTTTTGAATTTTTGCATTTTTGCTTTTTTGCATTTTTGCATTTAGCATTTTTGCATTTTAGCATTTAGCATTTTCGCATTTTAGCATTTAGTATTTTAGCATTTTAGCATTTAGCATTTTACCATTTAGCATTTTAGCATTTTAGCATTTAGCATTTTTGCATTTTGCATTTTGCCTTTTCAATTTTTGCATTTTTCCATTTTGCATTTTGCATTTTGCATTTTGCATTTTAGCATTTTAGCATTTTCGCATTTAGCATTTTAGCATTTTTGCATTTTTACATTTTAGCATTTTAGCATTTTGCATTTTAGCTTTTTAGCATTTTAGCATTTAGCATTTAGCATTTTAGCATTTTAGCATTTAGCATTTTAGCATTTAGCATTTTAGCATTTTGGCATTTAGCATTTTTGCATTTTTCATTTTTCATTTTGCATTTTAGCATTTTAGCATTTCAGCATTTTAGCATTTTAGCATTTAAGCATTTTTAGATTTTAGTATTTAGCATTTTAGCATTTTAGCATTTTAGTATTTAGCATTTTAGTTTTTAACATTTAGCATTTTAGCATTTTAGCATTTTAGCATTTATGCATTTTAGTATTTTGTATTTTATCATTTAGCATTTTACCATTTTAGCATTTAGCATTTTTGCATTATGCATTATGCATTTTGCATTTTGCAATTTATCATTTTAGCATTTTAACATTTAACATTTTTGCATTTTTGTATTTTAGCATTTTAGCATTTTAGCACTTTAGCATTTTAGCATTTTAGCATTTTAGCATTTTGCATTTTTTCATTTTAGCATTTTGGCATTTTAGCATTTTGCATTTTAGCATTTTAGCATTTTAGCATTTTGCATTTTAGCTTTTTAGCAGTTTAGCATTTAGCTTTTAGCATTTTAGCATTTAGCATTTAGCATTTTAGCATTTTAGCATTTAGCATTTTAGTATTTTAGCATTTACTATTTTTTGGATTTTGCATTTTGCATTTTGCATTTTGCATTTTAGCATTTTAGCATTTTTGCATTTTAGCATTTTAGCATTTTAGCATTTTAGCATTTTAGCATTTTTACATTTTAGCATTTTAGCATTTTGCAGTTTAGCATTTTGGTATTTTAGCATTTTAGCATTTAGCATTTAGCATTTTAGCATTTTAGCATTTTAACATTTTAGCATTTTAGCATTTAACATTTTACCATTTAGCATTTTAGCATTTTAGCATTTAGCATTTTGTATTTTGCATTTTGCATTTTGCATTTTTGCATTTTAGCATTTTTGCATTTTTGCATTTTGCATTTTGCATTTTGCATTTTACATTTTGCATTTTAGCATTTTAGCATTTTCGCATTTAGCATTTTCGCATTTAGCATTTTAGCATTTTTGCATTTTTACATTTTAGTATTTTAGCATTTTAGCATTTTAGTATTTAGCATTTTAGTTTTTAACATTTAGCATTTTAGCATTTTAGCATTTTAGCATTTATGCATTTTAGCATTTTGCATTTTATCATTTAGCATTTTACCATTTTAGCATTTAGTATTTTTGCATTTTGCAATTTATCATTTTAGCATTTTAACATTTAACATTTTTGCATTTTTGTATTTTAGCATTTTAGCATTTTATCATTTATCATTTTATCATTTTAGTATTTAGCATTTTAGCATTTTAGCATTTTAGCATTTTGCATTTTTGCATTTTAGCATTTTGGCAGTTTAGCATTTTGCATTTTAGCATTTTAGCATTTTGCATTTTAGCTTTTTAGCATTTTAGCATTTAGCATTTAGCATTTTAGCATTTAGCATTTAGCATTTTAGCATTTTAGCATTTAGCATTTTTGTAATGCCCCGCCAGGAAACCTCGAAGGGAAAGCCAAAATTACAAGAATAGAGTGCAAATTTTTTTTTTAAAAAAAGTTACAACACATAAGATGCAACAAGAGAACAAAGATTCAGGTTACATAGCGGAAGACATCACTAAACACCTAAAGAGTTTCCCAACGAGATTACTTAAATTTCACAATTCACTTACTCACACAATTAATCCAAAAGCTGAATATCTTATTAACGAGATAATTCAATATCAGGATAATTTCTTTCAAAGGACGGAAATATAAATCACAACAAAGATTCATCATTAAGATCCATGCATAATCTTCATTCAATCTTTTCATTTAAAATTAACAAGTCATACATCTAACATTCTAATACACTAGGATTTCATCATAACAAAAGAGATCTTTCCAAGCATATTTAGTTTTCTAACCACAACGGAATAGATTCCATTACTCTAAGATACATTCTTTCATACTCCATTTTATTGCATTTTAAAAGATGATTACATACTAGCATCTACGGAAGATTCTCATCTAATCTACTTACGCATTTGATCAACATGGCATTCAAGGAAGAACTGAATATAAGCATTTATAGTTAATGCCCATTTATCCACTTAACCATTTTAACATAAGCTAAACATACATGATAAAGCTGAATAAAGGAAACATAAGAGAATACATCACATAACACCATAATGATCTCGGAGTTCACCCCTAAAGGGCTACATCTCCGGGTCTGCGCAACTGCAAGACCCCCTCTGATAGATAATAAAGTTAAGAGTACAAGAGGTTACACTATACAATCCAGCCATCGAGGTGAAATATAACAATATACAAACGACCACATCGGTCAATAATACATAAACGATCCTTAAGAAGAACAGGATCCAGCTGACATGATCAAAGCTAAAAACAAAGGTCCAGAAGAGCTTCCATAAAACTAAGCCATCACCACCCAAGGTCTAACATGAAACCGACACTCACAAGGGCAGAGACAAAAGGATGACCCACAAAGGTACTCCTAACAGGACAAAATGACAACACACTAGCGAACGTAGGGACAAGTGTCATCACACAACCTGGTATGGATACCATGGCAAGTCTTCATAGGTCCCGGCCCATACACTGGTAACCCTGGCAACCTAATCCGAACTTCCAGCCCATCCAAGCCTCATGTGGACCCACACATCCTCTCGTGAAGACAAGGAAGATGGTTTGCCATTTCAGGCCTTCTCACAACATGCCGAATCTATGATAGCATTCGTCCCATGTGTGAGGCACATTATCTTATTTATAATTTATTTTCTAATCTACTTAGGTTATCACTTATTAGACTCACTTTCGATGGGTTATCCAGTAGCCACTTTGGGCGCGGCCCCCAATCGAAAGCCACTTTCCCATACGACACTAGACTAACTTAGATGAACTCAACCACATAATACACATGGTAAGATGAACGGAGTTCAAGAAGGAGAATAATCATCTGGTCAAACACGACTCAAAGGTAATCACTTACTGATGGTACTCTAATCTAGAGACACGACCAACAACGGTCAACCACAATCATCATTCGACTCACACACACAAGGAGGAGATGATCAAAATGACACTACCACAATACAACAGTCAACTTGGAAATCGAGGACTAAAACAGGAACACCAAATCATCCCTATGACAGGGTCCTACTAAACAAAGCAAAACATGCCATTTCATAATTAAGGTGAATACAATAATTAAACTCGCAAGGCAATAATCAGAAAGGACAATATTTCCTCAAATTGATTTAAACATTACAAGGCGATCAAGTTTTCTACAAGATCCAAATCAGATTACAGTTATCTACCTCAACTGGGGATAAGTTGTTCTTGGTTTTCTAACTCCTTAGGTTCACGCATTGAACAGGCAATTTAAGCCATAATGAGTTCTTAAACCAAATTCATGATAATCAAATTCAGGCAACCATTAAACAATTAAAATAAGATATTTAATCTCCATTCCAAAACGTCATTAACATACTGGTCTAAATTCAATCTCTACAGATTCATAATTTCAATTCCAATTACATAATACGGATTACGAAAATAAAAATGCAGAAAGAGAATCTAAAAGAAGATAGTCATTTCCAATAACATAATATTCTATTTCATTTTTTAAACAATACTACCTCAATTAGCCAACTTCCCAAATCAGCTAGCAGGTAAGATCTAGGTTCATTAATCCAAGATTAATAAAAATATATTCGACAATATTAGCTTGCAAAATTACAGTTAAAGAACTTAATTAGAAGGGGGCAAAGTCTTGAAATAAAGTTGAGTGACAATTGGCCTATAAACTCCATAATAACATTAATCAATTTCAACTAGCATTTGCCACTATTATGCCTCCTTAATCAGAATTAAGAACTAATTAACTTAATCATTAAAATAATATTCATTCACATGATATTTTAAAATCATAGGCATCTTTTTTTTTTTTTTTTACTAAAAATTACCTTGAAAATGCATTTGAAACATCGTTTAAAACAAAATACGTTTCAAAAACTACGTTTAAAACAAAAAACGCTTTTAAATGAATCTATATTCTTTTAAAAAAAAAACACGCATTTAAAAACTATGTTTAAAACAAAAGCAACGCGTTTAAAAAACGCGGCTAGGGCACGCGGCGACGCTTGCAGGCGGCCAGGCGGCGGCGCCCTGCGGCCACCGCGGCCCTGCGGCCACCGCAGCGTGTCGTGGCCAAGGTCGTAGCACCGATGAAGGGGGGGGGAAACACAGAGGACGCGCGGGGCGATAGGGAGGAAGAGTGGGGAAGGGGAGGGGAGCGGGTGGAGCTCCGCTCCCCGCTCTCCCAAACCCCGAACCACCGTTTCAAACAATGAAAAAAAAACGCCCAGCTCGGTTTAACCCAATTCACACGGCGCTTAAAAAGCATTAAATGAAACCCAGTTTAAACACCTCGCCCAGCTCGGGTTTTTTGGTAATATATTTGATATATAAAATGCACAGTTCGACATCAATAATCACAAACGCCCATCACAAAGATTTTACTGGAATTTTGATTTACCATACATCTGGTTTAAACATATTGAGATTGTTATCACATTTTCATGCAGGGTTTTCTCATTCCATACAACACCCAAGGGTTTCGAACGCCCAAAAACATGAGGAATTAACAGCACCTCTAAATCACTTCCAGCCAAGCTGGTAATTTACCAAATCGATCCATAAACATGGCATTCGATGGAGAATCTAAAAACAAGATAAAATCCCCATTTTCATTTTAAACAAAAACAAAAAAATGAGAGTTGGTTCCTACCTGATCTCGCGTTCCTGGCAAGATCGGCTGAAGAATCCCCATCTCAGCTGCCAAAGCCTCCAATTTGCCATCTCCAATCCAAAAACTTCCCAAAAAAGTCCATCCATTCCAATTTCCCCAAATTTGGGTTATATGGAAGAGTTGACCCAAGAATTCTATTTTTGGAATAAAAAAAACTTTTATTTAAAAATAATACTCAAAAATTAATTCTTTTCAACAATATAACTTGCTTAATCAATTAAAAATCGATTTCTCATTTAAACAAATTTAATCTTTCTAATTTAATAATCCAATAGAATACAATTAATCTATTGCGATAAAATATCAAACTTTCTCTTTCAACAGCATAAACAAAATGCATTTAACAATCGAAATCAGTCATTTAATCGAATTTACTCCCAATTAAAAATGAGCAATCCAATAACAACGAAAATCACATGACGAGAACCCGATTAATTTAATCCATTAATCTTCAATGCACAAACACATATTTAATCAAGATAATTACTAAAGACTAGTTAACCAATTTAACCATGCATGTAATGCCCCGCCAAGAAACCCCGAGCGGATAAAGCCATAACACAAGAATAGAGTGCAAATTTTTTTTTTTTTAAAGTTACAACACATAAGATGCAACACGATAACAAAGATTCGGATAACATAGCGGAAGACATTAACGACAATCTCCTAAAGAGTTTCCCAACGAGATACTTAAATTTTCACCATACACTTTATACACACAATTAATCCAAAAGCTGAATATCATAATAACGAGATAATTCACAATCAGGATAATTTCTTTCAAAGGATGGAAATATAAATCACAAGCAAGATTCATCATTTAGGATCCATTCATAAAACTTCATTCAATCTTTTCATTTAAAAATTACAAACCATACATATAACATTCTAATACACTAGGATTTCATCAAAGCATAAGAGATCTTTCCAAGCATATTAAATTCCTTAACAACAACTGAGTATAATTCATTACTCTAAGTTACATTCATTCATAATCCAATTCATTGCATTAAAAGGACGATTTCACACATGCATTACGATAAATCGCATCTCAACCAATTATGCATTCGATCCACATGGCATTCAAGAAAGAACTGAATAAAAGCATTTAAAGTTAATTCCAATTATCCACTTAACCATTCTACATAAATTAATCATACATGAAAAAGCTGAATAAAGGAACATAAGAGAATATACCACATAACACCATAATGATCTCGGAGTTCACCCCTAATGGGCTACATCTCTGGGTCTGCTCAACTGCAAGACCCCCTCGGATAAATAATAAGGTTAAGAGTACAAGAGGTTACACCATACAATCCAGCCATCAAGGCGATGCATAAACATACACAGACGACCATACCGGTCGATAAATACATAAACGATCCTTACAAGGAACAGGATCCAGCTGAACATAATCAAGCTAAAATAAGAGGTCCAAGAGAGCATCCATAAAACTGAACCATCACCACCCCAAGGTCTAACATGAAACCGACACTCACAAGGGCAGAGACAAAGGATGACTCACAAAGGTACTCAAAACAGGACAAAACGACAACACACTAGCGAACGTAGGGACAAGTGTCATCACACAACCTGGTATGGATACCATGGCAAGTCTTCATAGGTCCCGGCCCATACACTGGTAACCCTGGCAACCTAATCCGAACTTCCGGCCCATCCAAGCCTCATGTGGACCCACACATCCTCTCGTGATGACAAGGAAGGTAGTTTGCCATTTCAGGCCTTCTCACAGCATGCCGAATCTATGATAGCATTCATCCCATGTGTGAGGCACATTATCTTATTAGAGATTATTTTCTAATCTACTTAGGTTATCACTTATTAGACTCACTTTCGACGGGTTATCCAGCAGCCACTTTGGGCGCGGCCCCCAATCGAAAGCCACTTTCCCATACGACACTAGACTGACTCAAACGAACTCAAACCACAGAATACACATGGTAAGATGAACGGAGTTCAAGAAGGAGAACAATCATCTGGTCAAACATGACTCAACGGTAATCACTTACTGACGGTACTCTAATCTAGATACCTGACAACTAAGGTTAACCACGAATCATTATTCGACTCACTCAAAGAGGATAAAACCAATTATGACAACATCACAATACAACAATCAACTCGGAATTCAAGGACTGATACAGGAACACCAAATCATCCATACGACAGGGTCCTACTTACAAAGCAAAACATGCAATTTCATAATTAAAGCGAATACAGTAATTAAACTCGCAATGCAATAATCAGAAAAGACATTATTCCTCAAATTGATTTAATCATTAAAATCGATCAAGTTTTCTACAAGATCTACATACAGGTTACAGTTATCTACCTCATCAAGGGATAAGTCGTTCCTGGTTTTCTAACTCCTAAGGTTCAAAGCATCAAACAGGCCGTTTAAGCCATAATGAGTTTTAACCAAATCGTATTATTAAAATTCAGACAACCATTTAAACGATTAAAATAAGATATTTAATCTCCAACAAAACATCATTAAGTAGAATTTTCATCGTATTCCAACGATTTCCAATAACATATTATTCTCTATTATTTTTAAACAAAACTACCTTAATTAGCCAAATGCTCTAATCAGCTAGAATGTGGGATCTAGATTTATTAATCCAAGATCAGTCAAAATATAAGTAACAATATTCAATTGCGAAAATCAACAGTTTTAGAACTTAATCAGGAAAGGAGCATAGGTTGAAAAATGGGATTGAATAATTAATTCACTTATAAACCCATTATAAGATTAATCCATATCTAACTAGCATTTACCACTATATGCCACCTTAATCCAGATTAAAAACTAATTAAACTTAACCTTTAAAATACTCTCATTAAAATGATATATTTACAATATAATATGCCATTTTTTTTGAATAAAAAAAAAAAACATTAAAAAAAACAACATTATAAATCCATGTTAAAGAAAAACGCATTGGGCAAAAGGGTAGGGCGGGCCGTGCCCTAACCCTAACCCTAGCCGCAGACATTGGTGGGCTTCGTGGGCGGCGCCACGGTGGTGCCCGCAGGTGCCGCGGCGCCCTGCGGCCACCACGGCCCCTGCGGCCACCATCGTGGGCCGCAGCCGCAGCCGCTGTGGTAGCAAGCAAAGGTAAGGGCGAGCGGGGAAAGGTAAAGTGCGCAGGGGGGAAAACGAGTGGGGGAGAGGGGGGGGGAGGAGCGGGTGGAGCTCCGCTCCCCCGCCCTCCAACCCCAAACCCACAGTCCGCTAAAATTAAAAAAAAACGCACAGTTCCGGTTTGAAATAAAAAACTCGCCCAGCCCGATAACGAGGTAAAACAAAAAAAAACCACGCCCAGCTAGGTTGATAATAAATTTGGTTAAAACACGCACAACATGATAAATAAGCGTTTACCCAGCGCTATAACAGTTAAAACACAGTTCGAAAACTTAAAACAATGAACGCCCACTACGAAATTTGACAATAAATATCGATTTTAACATAAATTCGATTTAACAGGGACTGATTCGGTAACAGTTTTCTATGATGATTTTCATTTCCCCCAAACACGGTGGAATTCCAAAACACCCAAACAGCAGGAGGAAAAATACCCATCTCCATTAAAATTTCCAGCCAAATTCATAATGCACAATCAAATTGATTTTTTAATAACAAGTTCAGAATCCTACCTTAAAACGCAATCCTGGAATGGTTGAAGGAGAGCCCCAATCTCCAGCTCCCAATTCCTCCAATTTTCATTCCCAACCAAAATCTTCTCCAAATTTGTCTCCCCTTCCATCTTTCCCCAAGTTTGGGTTATATGGAAGAGTTGACCCAAAAATTTCTATTTTTGGAATTTAAAACTTTATTTACAATAATCCTCTAAATTTAATCCTTTTCCACAATATCAACAATATAGCTTGCTATTTCAATTAAAAAAAAAAAATTCAATTTCTCATATCAGATCAATTTAGCCTTTCAAATTAGCAATCTAACGAAATACAATTAACTCTATGGCGATAACATACAAAATTTCCTTTTTCCAACAGCATAAATAAAATGCATTTAATAATCGAAATCAGTCATTTAATTCAAATTTACTTCCAATTTACAACGAGCAATTCATTAACCACGAAAAACGCATAACGAATTCTCAATCAATTTAATCCATTAATCTTCACTGCTCAAACGCATAAATACTCAAAATAATGCTAAGGACTAATTAATCAATTTACCAAACACACCAGGCATGCAAACCGAGGAAGTCAACTAAACAGACGACTCGCAAACCCAAACAAGAAGGGATTACCGACGACGACTGGCGATGCTCACTAGAGCACGACTAAGGTCAACTAGGGTCTTACGACCACCTAATCCGACTCTAGGGATTAAAAGGGTACACTCAAACCTGCAATCCAGGTGAAGAAGAACCTCGCACTCACACGGCGTTGTACCTGAAATCTCCTGCAACCAACGATCATACATGCATACATTTATAAAATCTAATGAAAGCGTTAGTCCGATACTAAAATCACGGAATAGGTACACTGAATAACCTGCATACAACTAGTGAGAAAATCACATCAACAGCGATGCGTGAAATCAAACATCTGATTGTAACATCATATTACGATTAACTAATCAAGATTAAACCAAGGTTAGAGATCGATTACGGTAGGGGTACTACATTCTCCCCCCCTAGGTTCCGACTTACTCCTGGAAGTCGTAAGGCTAGATGAAGAACACGTCGTACGCATCAACCCTGAAACTCATTCAACAAAGATCAAATTGCACATAGAAAACTTTCCATAATTTAATGAGATATAATTGCAAAATCCTTTACAAACGCCATTATCCATTGGCAAGATACATCTAAACCATACGTTCCTTAAAGATATTCTAGGAATTATCCACAATTATAGCAGAGAAACAAGAATTTCTTCCTTTCATTACACCAAATTAAAGCATTACAAGGAGGTAACCAACAATCACCATAATCATCGATCAAAAATGACAGAAAAACATGCCATAAGATCAATTTCCTTTACCAATCCATCTTTCTTATAAAATTTAATAACATAGAACTAGCTCAAAATATCAATTTCTACAGCCAAATTAGCTTTCATGAAATAAGAGCAACAAAATAACTCAATTGTTTACACTTGCCAGGCATAAGGAAACCTTTCCAAAGACCATGTCCCATAACATAGTGACAAGCTAACACAATTTACTCCATGATACAAATAATAACCATCCACATAACTGGAATGCATAACAGAAAAGGCCACATGTGAGCATGTCTAATGCTCGGTCAATGATAACATGCACGATCAGCATCTCTATGCCTGATCTCAGAACAACAATATGATCATAAGAATCCAATATCTCACTCCAAGGCTTGATGGTGCTAGGTACACCATAGCGGTGCTACCTTCCATACAAGACCTTTGTGAATATCCCTTGTTGTGCAAGGTGGTTAGCCTCCAAGAGATAGTCACCACCCAAAGGTAGGTAGTGGTTACTAGCTGCATCACAGCCTCACATACCCCCATCCTCACGGTTCCCTACAACAACTTCCTCGCACACACTCTACCAATTTCGTATCATACGTCCTTGGAGAGGAATTTCACATTTCGACACAAGATCAGCATCCGAAAACAATAAGGATAAACCAGTTCAGCCACCAAAGCACAGATGAATAAAGATAATAAATCCTCAATTCCAACAATAAGGCAAGAAAATAATCCGAAATTTCAACACCAAATCAAAGTGCAAAAGATCACAAGATCGTGGCCAAACCTTCAAAGTCAAGGTAAAATAAATTGCTGATCCCCAAAGAAATATAAGGAATATCACAACTGCATGTAACATCACTGTGTGACTAGCATCTAGCCACCAACGAGGAAGGAAGGAACAACTGACTAGCTATTGCAGTAGCTCATCATGTGGTGCGACATAGTCACACTATCCACATGGCATGGTGGTGTGCACCTCGACATCACCCCGCATCACGTCGTCACGTGGCATGGCAATACCCCAAGTGGAGAAAACACACAATGGACGTATCCCGCATGGTAGTGCACCTCGCGGAAAAAGCACGCGCAAGCCACATCCCGCATAGCGACGTATCTAGAAGGATACTCGCCGTAAGTCAGAGGTATACATGACTCTGGTCCACCCACAAGTCTACCAACACAGACCAGTTGGCAACTTATGTAAGAATAATAACACGCCTCTCAAGAAGACAAGGCAACAGATACTCCAATAGAATCCAACAATATGCACAAAAACTACCATCTATATGCTCAGATAAGGAAGAGAATAGGCTGACACACATAAACCTATAAATAGATTCATCAAAGGGAAAGTATTGAGTACAACTTGATACAGTTTAGTAGTACAACTATATCATTCCTCGAAGTAGAGAAGCTAAAGTCGCTTCGCGTCGACATTACTCGCACGCCAATCCATACTATTCAAGGAACGGTCGCTTCGAATACTACCCCTTAACATACCGAGTTACCCACAACCCGAGGTTTGGTACTCAGTAGGGAACAAATAAGCAACATTACATAAACAGTATGGTTTCCCATACTCATAAACAACATATCCTCCATGGTTGATTACTTCACCAACCCATGGGCACACAAGATAAGCACTGGTTTCTCACAATGCACATAAAACACCAATACTGGTTTAGTCACATTACGGGGAATACTTTTCAGTATGCTAACATCTATCCAAGGAAGATTCCAATTACGCTTTCTATATAAATAACTGAATCAAGTTTACTCTAGATCCAAGTACTGAAATTATTAACAATTCACAATTTTATAAGGAAATCACATCATTCCTATAGCTTTATCAAATTTTCACTAAGCATTCATAATTTAAATTACTAGCTAAGCAAGTTCACTTCTAAAGCTTAAGACTTTCATCTATCACTATGAAGCCAAAAGTAAACACACAATTTCACATGTTTAATAAGCATTCTATTTAAATCAATGCACTCTTTAATATCATTTCTAAAAATCTCACGATTAGGCAAAGAGAAGGGAAAGAGGGTTTGATAACCAAATTGTTTCCTGCGAAAACACAAGATCAATCAAGATCCCGCTACAATATTAAATTTCTCACTATAAGCCTATCATTTCAATTACACGGTTTTCATTTCGCTACCGTTTTAAAAAGATGACCATCAATCTCACAAAACATATCCAATAATTATAGTTGCACAGGAGGTTCTAGTTTTCCAACAAAAGCAGAGATCAAGAGAGACAATATTTTCGATAATGCAAGACCTCTTAAGAACACTCACTTAATAATAATACAATATAGACACATGTCATAATTGCAACCGATTAGAAATCACATTACGATCAAAGATACGCAAGAAGCTATTACCCAGATAAACATATTAAGGCACGCACATCAAACAAGCTTTTCCATTCGCACTTTCTAAACACATTAAGGTAATTACATATACCCAAAAGCGAGTTCAATGGAGCATTTGCTAAAATAAATCTTCAATCAAACTAGTTTAATGAAACACATAAGGCAATCTTTCGGAAAACACATTATTACTCTCTCGAAACTACAATAACATGCTCCTTTTAATACTTCTTCTACAAACTAAGCAGTTTCACATAATTTCACTATTCGCATAGCAATGCACCCTACTAAGGTAGAATTTAATCATGCTACTCCTACAACATACACATGGAGAATTCTTTAAACATACACATGCAGTTTTCTCCCATCACCCAAAATAAATTTTTAAACCCATAGCCCTTTAATAATCTAAAAGCATAAGCATCATAAGGCTCACACAAGGGTTCAAGAAGTCACACCCTTTTCTCTCTTGCAAACAAGAAAACTCGAGTCAAAGATAATTACACATATCTTAATCATTTTAATTTCCAGAAAGAAAGAGAGGATCATTTAATTTTCTACAAATAAGCATTCAATAATTTGCCATACAAGTCCTTCAAGTGGACATCATTAAGCTATATCATAGTCTTTAAACAAACATAATTCGCACTTTCAGATCCAAGACAAGCACGGACCAATCCAAACGGATTAGTCTAAAGAGTACAACACTCAAGAAGGGAAAGTACACAATGCACAAATAGGCACTCAAACACCAACATCAAGAAGGCGAAAACAAGGTGTGAACACACACGTTACACACCTGACAAGGTCTGCTCAATCACTCACATGCAAAAGGAGGACAAGCATACACATAAGGTCGATACACCTCACACCAATAGAGGGCACACGCGACACCAGAGATCCCAATGTTTGCAACATGGGCTCTGATACCAAATGTAATGCCCCGCCAGGAAACCCCGAGCGGATAAAGCCATAACACAAGAATAGAGTGCAAATTTTTTTTTTTTTAAAGTTACAACACATAAGATGCAACACGATAACAAAGATTCGGATAACATAGCGGAAGACATTAACGACAATCTCCTAAAGAGTTTCCCAACGAGATACTTAAATTTTCACCATACACTTTATACACACAATTAATCCAAAAGCTGAATATCATAATAACGAGATAATTCACAATCAGGATAATTTCTTTCAAAGGATGGAAATATAAATCACAAGCAAGATTCATCATTTAGGATCCATTCATAAAACTTCATTCAATCTTTTCATTTAAAAATTACAAACCATACATATAACATTCTAATACACTAGGATTTCATCAAAGCATAAGAGATCTTTCCAAGCATATTAAATTCCTTAACAACAACTGAGTATAATTCATTACTCTAAGTTACATTCATTCATAATCCAATTCATTGCATTAAAAGGACGATTTCACACATGCATTACGATAAATCGCATCTCAACCAATTATGCATTCGATCCACATGGCATTCAAGAAAGAACTGAATAAAAGCATTTAAAGTTAATTCCAATTATCCACTTAACCATTCTACATAAATTAATCATACATGAAAAAGCTGAATAAAGGAACATAAGAGAATATACCACATAACACCATAATGATCTCGGAGTTCACCCCTAATGGGCTACATCTCCGGGTCTGCTCAACTGCAAGACCCCCTCGGATAAATAATAAGGTTAAGAGTACAAGAGGTTACACCATACAATCCAACCATCAAGGCGATGCATAAACATACACAGACGACCATACCGGTCGATAAATACATAAATGATCCTTACAAGGAACAGGATCCAGCTGAACATAATCAAGCTAAAATAAGAGGTCCAAGAGAGCATCCATAAAACTGAGCCATCACCACCCCAAGGTCTAACATGAAACCGACACTCACAAGGGCAGAGACAAAGGACGACTCACAAAGGTACTCAAAACAGGACAAAACGACAACACACTAGCGAACGTAGGGACAAGTGTCATCACACAACCTGGTATGGATACCATGGCAAGTCTTCATAGGTCCCGGCCCATACACTGGTAACCCTGGCAACCTAATCCGAACTTCCGGCCCATCCAAGCCTCATGTGGACCCACACATCCTCTCGTGATGACAAGGAAGGTAGTTTGCCATTTCAGGCCTTCTCACAGCATGCCGAATCTATGATAGCATTCATCCCATGTGTGAGGCACATTATCTTATTAGAGATTATTTTCTAATCTACTTAGGTTATCACTTATTAGACTCACTTTCGACGGGTTATCCAGCAGCCACTTTGGGCGTGGCCCCCAATCGAAAGCCACTTTCCCATACGACACTAGACTGACTCAAACGAACTCAAACCACGGAATACACATGGTAAGACGAACGGAGTTCAAGAAGGAGAACAATCATCTGGTCAAACACGACTCAACGGTAATCACTTACTGACGGTACTCTAATCTAGATACCTGACAACTAAGGTTAACCATGAATCATTATTCGACTCACTCAAAGAGGATAAAACCAATTATGACAACATCACAATACAACAATCAACTCGGAATTCAAGGACTGATACAGGAACACCAAATCATCCATACGACAGGGTCCTACTTACAAAGCAAAACATGCAATTTCATAATTAAAGCGAATACAGTAATTAAACTCGCAATGCAATAATCAGAAAAGACATTATTCCTCAAATTGATTTAATCATTAAAATCGATCAATTTTTCTACAAGATCTACATACAGGTTACAGTTATCTACCTCATCAAGGGATAAGTCGTTCCTGGTTTTCTAACTCCTAAGGTTCAAAGCATCGAACAGGCCGTTTAAGCCATAATGAGTTTTAACCAAATCGTATTATTAAAATTCAGACAACCATTTAAACGATTAAAATAAGATATTTAATCTCCAACAAAACATCATTAAGTAGAATTTTCATCGTATTCCAACGATTTCCAATAACATATTATTCTCTATTATTTTTAAACAAAACTACCTTAATTAGCCAAATGCTCTAATCAGCTAGAATGTGGGATCTAGATTTATTAATCCAAGATCAGTCAGAATATAAGTAACAATATTCAATTGCGAAAATCAACAGTTTTAGAACTTAATCAGGAAAGGAGCATAGGTTGAAAAATGGGATTGAATAATTAATTCACTTATAAACCCATTATAAGATTAATCCATATCTAACTAGCATTTACCACTATATGCCACCTTAATCCAGATTAAAAACTAATTAAACTTAACCTTTAAAATACTCTCATTAAAATGATATATTTACAATATAATATGCCATTTTTTTTGAATAAAAAAAAAAAACATTAAAAAAAACAACATTATAAATCCATGTTAAAGAAAAACGCATTGGGCAAAAGGGTAGGGCGGGCCGTGCCCTAACCCTAACCCTAGCCGCAGACATTGGTGGGCTTCGTGGGCGGTGCCACGGTGGTGCCCGCAGGTGCCGCGGCGCCCTGCGGCCACCGCGGCCCCTGCGGCCACCATCGTGGGCCGCAGCCGCAGCCGCTGTGGTAGCAAGCAAAGGTAAGGGCGAGCGGGGAAAGGTAAAGTGCACAGGGGGGAAAATGAGCGGGGGAGAGGGGGGGGGAGGAGCGGGTGGAGCTCCGCTCCCCCGCCCTCCAACCCCAAACCCACAGTCCGCTAAAATTAAAAAAAAACGCACAGTTCCGGTTTGAAATAAAAAACTCGCCCAGCCCGATAACGAGGTAAAACAAAAAAAAACCATGCCCAGCTCGGTTGATAATAAATTTAGTTAAAACACGCACAACATGATAAATAAGCGTTTACCCAGCGCTATAACAGTTAAAACACAGTTCGAAAACTTAAAACAATGAACGCCCACTACGAAATTTGACAATAAATATCGATTTTAACATAAATTCGATTTAACAGGGACTGATTCGGTAACAGTTTTCTATGATGATTTTCATTTCCCCCAAACACGGTGGAATTCCAAAACACCCAAACAGCAGGAGGAAAAATACCCATCTCCATTAAAATTTCCAGCCAAATTCATAATGCACAATCAAATTGATTTTTTAATAACAAGTTCAGAATCCTACCTTAAAACGCAATCTTGGAATGGTTGAAGGAGAGCCCCAATCTCCAGCTCCCAATTCCTCCAATTTTCATTCCCAACCAAAATCTTCTCCAAATTTGTCTCCCCTTCCATCTTTCCCCAAGTTTGGGTTATATAGAAGAGTTGACCCAAAAATTTCTATTTTTGGAATTTAAAACTTTATTTACAATAATCCTCTAAATTTAATCCTTTTCCACAATATCAACAATATAGCTTGCTATTTCAATTAAAAAAAAAAAATTCGATTTCTCATATCAGATCAATTTAGCCTTTCAAATTAGCAATCTAACGAAATACAATTAACTCTATGGCGATAACATACAAAATTTCCTTTTTCCAACAGCATAAATAAAATGCATTTAATAATCGAAATCAGTCATTTAATTCAAATTTACTTCCAATTTACAACGAGCAATTCATTAACCATGAAAAACGCATAACGAATTCTCAATCAATTTAATCCATTAATCTTCACTGCTCAAACGCATAAATACTCAAAATAATGCTAAGGACTAATTAATCAATTTACCAAACACACCAGGCATGCAAACCGAGGAAGTCAACTAAACAGACGACTCGCAAACCCAAACAAGAAGGGATTACCGACGACGACTGGCGATGCTCACTAGAGCACGACTAAGGTCAACTAGGGTCTTACGACCACCTAATCCGACTCTAGGGATTAAAAGGGTACACTCAAACCTGCAATCCAAGTGAAGAAGAACCTCGCACTCACACGGCGTTGTACCTGAAATCTCCTGCAACCAACGATCATACATGCATACATTTATAAAATCTAATGAAAGCGTTAGTCCGATACTAAAATCATGGAATAGGTACACTGAATAACCTGCATACAACTAGTGAGAAAATCACATCAACAGCGATGCGTGAAATAAAACATCTGATTGTAACATCATATTACGATTAACTAATCAAGATTAAACCAAGGTTAGAGATCGATTACGGTAGGGGTACTACAATGCACATCAAGCACGCAAACCGAGAAGGTCAACCAAACAGACGACTCGCAAACCCAAACAAAAAGGGATTACCGACGATGACTGGCGATGCTCACTTGAGCACGACTAAGGTCGACTAGGGTCTTACGACCACCTAATCCAACTTTAAGGATTAAAAGGTATTCTCAAACCTGCAAAACCAGGTGATGACGAACCTCGCACTCATGCGACTTCGTACCCGAAATCTCCTACAACCAACGATCATACATGCATACATATATAAAATTAATGAAATCATTAGTCCGATACTAATACCACGAAATAGGGACACTGAATAACCTGCATACAACTAGTGAGAAAACCACATCAATAGCTATGCGTTAATTCAAACATCTAACTATAACATAATATTTCGATAAACTAATCCAGATTAAACCAAGGTTAGAGATCGATTACGGTAGGGGTACTACAATTTTAGTATTTTAGCATTTACCATTTTTTGGATTTTGCATTTTGCATTTTGCATTTTGCATTTTAGCATTTTTGCATTTTTGCATTTTAGCATTTTAGCATTTTTGCATTTTTGCATCTTTACATTTTAGCATTTTAGCATTTTGCATTTTAGCATTTTAGCATTTTAGCATTTTAGCATTTTAGTATTTTGCATTTTAGCATTTTTGCATTTTGCATTTTAGCATTTTAGCAATTTAGCATTTAGCATTTAGCATTTAGCATTTAGCATTTTAGCATTTAGCATTTTAGCATTTATGCATTTTAGCATTTAGCATTTTTGCATTTTGCATTTTGCATTTTGCATTTTAGCATTTCAGCATTTTTGTATTTTAGCATTTTAGCATTTTATCATTTTTGTATTTTTTCAATTTAGCATTTTAGCATTTTGCATTTTAGCATTTTAGCATTTTAGCATTTAGCATTTAGCATTTTAGCATTAAGCAATTTGCATTTCGCATTTTGCATTTTGCATTTTGCATTTTGCATTTTGCATTTTAGCATTTCAGCATTTTTACATTTTAGCATTTTAGCATTTTAGCATTTTGCATTTTATCATTTATCATTTTACCATTTTAGCATTTAGCATTTTTGCATTATGCATTTTGCATTTTGCAATTTAGCATTTTAGCATTTTAGCATTTAACATTTTAGCATTTTAGCATTTAGCATTTTAGCATTTTAGTATTTAGCATTTTAGCATTTTAGAATTTTTGTATTTTGCATTTTAGCATTTTAGCATTTAGCATTTTAGCATTTAGCATTTAGCATTTTGCATTTTGCATTTTGCATTTTGCATTTTAGCATTTTAGTATTTTCCATTTTAGCATTTTACCATTTTGCATTTTTGCATTTTCGCATTTAGCATTTTAGCATTTAGTATTTTTGCATTTTGCATTTTTGCATTTTGCATTTTAGCATTTTAGCATTTTAGCATTTAGCATTTTTGCATTTTGCATTTTGCATTTTGCATTTTGCATTTTGCATTTTAGCATTTTAGCATTTTAGCATTTAGCATTTTAGCATTTTTGCATTTTTACATTTCAGCATTTTAGCATTTTGCATTTTAGCTTTTTAGCATTTTAGCATTTTAGCATTTAGCATTTAGCATTTAGTATTTAGCATTTAGCATTTTAGCATTTTAGTATTTATTCATTTTAGCTTTTTGCATTTTAGTATTTAGTATTTTTGCATTTTAGCATTTTAAAATTTTAGTATTTAGGATTTTTGCATTTTAGCATTTTAGCATTTTTGCATTTTAGCATTTTAGCATTTTAGCATTTAAGTATTTTAGCATTTTAGTATTTTAGCATTTTAGCATTTAAACATTTTGGCATTTTAGTATTTTAGCATTTTAGCATTTTTGCTTTTTAGTATTTTAGCATTTTAGCATTTTTGCATTTTAGCATTTTAGCATTTTGCATTTTAGCATTTTATCATTTTTGAATTTTTGCATTTTTGCTTTTTTGCATTTTTGCATTTAGCATTTTTGCATTTTAGCATTTAGCATTTTCGCATTTTAGCATTTAGTATTTTAGCATTTTAGCATTTAGCATTTTACCATTTAGCATTTTAGCATTTTAGCATTTAGCATTTTTGCATTTTGCATTTTGCATTTTGCCTTTTTGCATTTTTGCATTTTGCATTTTGCATTTTAGCATTGTAATGCCCCGCCAGGAAACCCCGAAGGGATAAGCCAAAATAACAAGAATAGAGTGCAAATTTTTTTTTTTTTAAAGTTACAACACATAAGATGCAACATGATAACAAAGATTCAGATTACATAGTGGAAGACTTCCATTAACTCCTAAAGAGTTTCCCAACGAGATTACTTAATTCACAATTCATTTAACTCACACCATTAATCCATTACACTGAAAATCTTAATAATGAGATAATTCATAATCAGGATAATTTATTTCAAAGATGGAAATATAAATCACAACAAGGATTCATCATTAAGATCCATTCATGATTCTCATTCAAGCCTTTCATTTAAAATTACAACCCATACACCTAACATACTAATACACTACGATTTTCACCATAACATAAGAGATCTTTCCAAGCATATTTAAATTCCTTAATGACAACTGAGTATAATTCGTTACTCGAAGTTACATTCATTCATAATCCAATTCATTGCATTAAAAGGATGATTTCACACATGCATTACGATAAATCGCATCTCAACCAATTATGCATTCGATCAACAAGCCATTCAAGATAGAACTGAAAATAAGCATTTAAAGTTAATTCCAATTATCCACTTAACCATTTTAACATAAGCAAATCATGCATGATAAAGCTGAATAAAGGAACCATAAGAGAATACACCACATAACACCATAATGATCTCAGAGTTCACCCCTAAAGGGCTACATCTCCGGGTCTGCGCAACTGCAAGACCCCCTCTGATAAATAATAAGGTTAAGAGTACAAGAGGTTGCACCATACAATCCAGCCATCAAGGCGATACATAAGCAATATACAACGACCACACCGGTCAATAAATACATAAACGATCCTTACAAGGAACAGGATCCAGCTGAACATAATCAAAGCTAATAACATAAGAGTCCAGGAGAGCATCCGTAAAACTAAACCATCACCACCCAAGGGTCTAACATGAAACCGATACTCACAAGGGCAGCGACAAAGGACGACTCACCAAGGTACTCAAAACAGGACAAACGACAACACACTAGTGAACGTAGGGACAAGTGTCATCACACAACCTGGTATGGATACCTTGGCAAGTCTTCATAGGTCCCGGCCCATACACTGGTAACCCTGGCAACCTAATCCGAACTTTCGGCCCATCCAAGCCTCATGTGGACCCACACATCCTCTCGTGAAGACAAGGAAGGTAGTTTGCCATTTCAGGCCTTCTCACAGCATGTCGAATCTATGATAGCACTCGTCTCATGTGTGAGGCACATTATCTTATTTAGAGATTAATTTCTAATCTACTTAGGTTATCACTTATTAGACTCACTTTCGACGGGTTACCCAGCAGCCACTTTGGGCGCGGCCCCCAATCGAAAGCCACTTTCCCATACGACACTAGACTAACTCAAACGATCTCCAACTAGGGAATACACAGGGTCAGACGAACGGAGTTCAAGAAGAAGAACAATCATCTGGTCAAACACGACTCAAGGGTGAACACATACTGACGGTACTCTAACTAGAGACCTGACAACTAAGGTCAACCATGAATCATCATTTGACTCACACAAAGAGGATATAACCAACTAAGTCAACATCACAATCCATATCCAACTCAAAATTCGAGGACTGAAACAGGAACACCAAATCATCCATACGACAGGGTCCATTTTAAACAAAGCAAAACATGCCATTTCATAAATTAAAGCGAATACAGTAATTCAACTCGCAAGGCAATAATCAGAAAAGACAATATTTTCTCAAATTGATTTAATCATTAAACAACGATCAAGTTTTCTACAAGATCTAAAACATCTTACAGTTATCTACCTTATCAAGGGATAAGTAGTTCCTGGTTTTCTAACTCCTAAGGTTCAAAGCATCGAACGGGTAATTTAAGCCATAATGAGTTTTAACCAATTCATATTAATAAAATTCAGACGTCCATTAATCGACTAAAATAAGATATTAAGTCTCCAACAAAACATCATCAAATAGAATTTACATCGTATTCCAACGATTTCCAATAAAATATTATTCTCTATTATTTTTAAACAATACTACATCAAACAGTCATCTTCCCTAATCAGCTAGAAGGGAAGATATAAACTTATTGATCCCAGATTGATCCAAAGAACAGCCAAATAATATACAATGACGAAATTATCAATCTTAGATCTTAACTAGGAAAATACATAAGCCACAAAATGAAATTGCATAATAACTAGCTTATAAAATTCCATTATAGAATTACTAACTAACCAAATTTACATTGATCAAGATATTGCCCCTTAATCATAATTAAGAGCACTTTAAACTTAGCATTAAGGATCTCTTACATAAAAATGATATTATAATCCAATGCCCCTTTTTTTTAATGATAAAAAAAATATATATAAAAAAAAACACATTAAGAACCACGTTCTTATCAAAAAAACGCATTTTAAAAACTACATTGAAAACCACAAAGATGCATTTAAAATAAACTATGTTTAAACAAAGAAAACCGCATTAAGAAACACGGGCCACCCTAACCCTAGACGCAGGCGGTGGAGGCACTCGGGCGGCGCCCGCGGTGGTGCCCGCAGGTGTCGCGGCGCCCTGCGACCACCGCGGCCCCTGCGGCCACCGCCGTGGGCCGCAGCCCCAACCACACTGCGGGCGTGAAGCGGGGAACGGAGGAGACAGTAGGGGCACGTGCGGGGGAGAAGGGGGGCGTGCGGGTGAGGGGAGGGGAGCGGGTGGAGCTCCGCTCCCCGCTCTCCCAAACCCCAACGCAGTCCGAAACCAGTAAAAAAAAAAAACGCGCCCAGCTCGGTTATAACCACAAATTTGATTAAAACACACACACAGTTCGAACATAAAAGGATATAGTTCGAACATAAAAGAATATAGTTCGAACATAAAATAACATATTTTCTGTTTACACAGTTCGAACTTGGCTTAAAACGCCATTCCCAAAAACGTTTAATAAATTTCGATTTGCCATGATCTTGGTTTAAACGAACTGCATTAGGATTTTTTGATGGTTTTGCTCATCCTTTTCAAACGCCCAAGGGTTTCAAACACCCAAAAAAAAAACAAAGAGGATTTAACCAACATCTCAAAACCAAAATCTCAAAACCAAAATTTCCAGCCAATTAAAAATGAACAATCACATTGATTCCCAATAACAAGTTCAGAATCCTACCTTACAATGTAATCTTGGAATGGCTGAAGGAGAGTCCATCTGCCAGATCCAGCATCATTCCTTCCCCAAAACCTCCAATTTCTTTTCCAATTTTCTTTTCCAAAAATTTCTCCAACCAAGGATTTTTCCAAATTTGTCCATCCTCTCCAATTTTCCCCAAATTGGGTTATATGGAAGAGTTGACCCAAAATTTCTATTTTGGAATTAAAAACTTTTTATTTTAAAATAATTCACAAAATTTAATTCTTTCTCACAAACACAACAAATTAACTTGCCTTTTCAATTCAAAATCGATTTCCTCAATTAATCAAATTTAACCTATCAATTTTCAGAATCCAACAGAATACGATTAACTCTAATGCGATAAAATATAAAACTTTCCTTTTTCCACAGCATATATATATAATGCATTTAATAATCGAAATCAGCCATTAATTCAAATTCACTCCCAATTAAAATAAGCAATACAATATCAACGAAAATCGCCTAACGGAAACCAGATTAATCTAATCCATTAATCATCAATGCACAAATGCATATATAATCAAGATAATTATTAAGGACTAATTAATCAATTAACCAAACACACCAGGCACGCAAACCGAGAAGGTCAACCAAACAGATGACTCGCAAACCCAACAAAAAAGGGGGTAACCGACGACGAGTGACAATGCTCACTTGAGCACGACTAAGGTCGACTAGGGTCTTACAACCACCTAATCCAACTCTAAGGATTAAAAGGTATGCTCAAACCTGCAAAACCAGGTGATGACGAACCTCGCACTCATGCGACTTCGTACCTGAAATCTCCTGCAACCAACGATCATACACGCATACATATATAATAACTTAAATGAAATCATTAGTCCGATACTAACATCACGAAATAGGAACACTGAAAATCTGCATACAACTAGTGAGAAAGCCACATCAATAGCTATGCATTAGAACAAGCACCTGACTGTAACATCATTATATTATGATTAACTAATCAAGATTAAGCCAAGGTTAGAAATAGACTAGGGTAGGGGTACTACATTCTCCCCCCCTAGGTTCTGACTTACTCCTGGAAGTCGTAAGGCTAGATGGAGAACATGTCGTACGCATCAGCCCTGAAACTCATTCAACAAAGATCAAATTGCACATAGAAATCTTTCCATAAATAAATGAAATATTATTGCAAAATCCTTTACAAACGCCATTATCCATTGGCAAGATACATCTAAACCATACGTTCCTTACAATATTCTAGGAATTATCCACAATTATAGCAGAGAAACAAGAAATTCCTTCCTTTCATTGAACCAAATTAAAACATTACAAAGAGATAAACCACCATTACCATAATCTTCGATCAAAAATGATAAAAAAATATGCCATAAGATCAATTTCCTTTACCAATCCATCTTTATCATAAAATTTAATAACATAGAACTAGCTCAAAACATCAATTTCTACAACCATATAAACTTTCATGAAATAAGAGCAACATAAATAACTCAATGGTTACACTTGCCAGGCATAAGAAAACCTTTCCAATGACTATGTCCCATAACATAGTGACAAGTTAACAGAATTTTCTCCAAGATACAAATAATAACCATCCACATAACTGGAATGCATAACAGAAAAGGCCACATGTGAGCATGTCTAATACTCGGTCAAGGGTAACATGCATGATCAGCATCTCTATGCCTGATCTCAGAACAACAATATGATCATAAAAATCCAATATCTCACTCAAAGGCTCGATGGTGCTAGGCACACCATAGCGGTGCTACCTTCCATACAAGACCTTTGTGAATATCCCTTGTTGTGCAAGGTGGTTAGCCTCCAAGAGATAGTCA
The DNA here is from genome assembly GCF_030272615.1 of Cryptomeria japonica. Classification (NCBI taxonomy): domain Eukaryota; kingdom Viridiplantae; phylum Streptophyta; class Pinopsida; order Cupressales; family Cupressaceae; genus Cryptomeria; species Cryptomeria japonica. Next base: position 815,957,421 of record NC_081409.1, on the reverse strand, counting down.
CCACACATAGGTAGGTAGTGGATACTAGCTGCATCACAGCCTCACATACCTCCATCCTCAAGGTTCCCTACAACAACTTCCTCGCACACACTCTATCAATTCCGTATCATACGTCCTTGGAGAGGAATTCACATTGCAACACAAGACCAGCATACGAAAATAACAAGGATGAACCAGTTTAGCCACCAAAGGACAGAAGAATAAAGATAATAAATCCTCAATTCCAACAGTAAGGCAAGAAAATAATCCGGAATTTCAACACCAAATCAAAGAGCAGAAGATCACAAGTTTGTGGCCAAACCTTCAAAGTCAAGGTAAAATAAATTGCTGATCCCCAAAGAATATAAAGAATATCACAACTGCACATAACAGCACTGTGTGACTAGCATCTAGCCACCAACGAGGAAGGAAGGAACAACTGACTAGCTATTGCAGTAGCTCATCATGTGGTGCGACATCGTCACACTATCCACATGGCATGGCGGTGTGCACCTCGACATCACCCCGCATCATGTCGTCACGTGGCATGGCAATACCCCAAGTGGAGAAAACACACAATGGACGTATCCCGCATGGTAGTGCACCTCACGGAAAAAGCACGCGCAAGCCACATCCCGCATAGCGACATATCTAGAAGGATACTCGCCGTAAGCCAGAGGTATACATGACTATGGTCTACCCACAAGTCTACCAACACTGGTCAGCTGGCAACTTATGTAAGAACAATAACACGCCTCTCATGAAGACAAGGCAACAGATGCTCCAATAGAATCCAACAATATGCTCAAAAACTGCCATCTATATGCTCAATTAAGAAAGAGGAATAGGCTGACACACATAAACCTATAAATAGGTTCATCAAAGGGAAAGTATTGAGTACACCTTGATACAGTTTACAAGTACAACTATATCATTCCTCGAAGTAGAGAAGCTAAAGTCGCTTCGCGCCGACATTACTCGTACGCCAATCCATACTATTCAAGGAACGGTCGCTTTGAATACTACCCCTTAACATACTGAGTTACCCACAACCCGAGGTTTGGTACTCAGTAGGGAAAAAATAAGCAACATCACATAAACAGTATGGTTTCCCATACTCATAAGCAACATATCCTCCATGGTTGATTACTTCACCAATCCATGGGCACATAAGATAAGCACTGGTTTCTTACAATACACACAATTACACTAGTACTGGTTTAGTCACATTTACGGGGAGTACTTTTCAGTACGCTAACATCTATACAAGGAAGATTCCAATTATGCCTTCTACATAAACAACCGAATCAAGTTTACGCTAGATACAAGTACTGAATTCATTAACAATTCACAATTATATAAGGAATTAACATCATTCCTATAGCTTTATCAAATTTCACTAAGCATTCATAATTTAAATTGCTAGCTAAGCAAATTCGCTACTGAAGCTTAAGACTATCATCTATCACTATGAAGCCAAAAAGCAAACACACAATTTCATATGTTTTATAGGCATTCTATTTAAATCAATGCACTCTTTAATATCATTTCTATAAAAATCTCATGATTAGGCAAAGAGAAGGGAAAGAGAGTTTGATAACCAAACCATTTCCTACAAAACACGCAAGATCAAACAAGATCACGCTACAATATTAAATTTCCCACTATAAGCCTATCATTTAATTACACGGTTTTCATTTTGCTACCGATTAGAAAGATAAAATTAGCCTAACCAAAACACTTCCAATAATTATGGTTGCAACAGGAGGTTCTAGTTTTCCAAACAAAACAGAGATCAAGAGAGGCAATCTTTTCAATAACGCAAGACCTCATAAGAACACTCACTTATAATAATACAATATAGGCACATGTCGTAAGTTGCAACCTATTAGAAAAGATCACAATACGATCAAAGATAAGCAAAGAGCTATTAACCCAAATAAAACATATTAATGCACGCACATCAAACAAGCTTTTTTTTTTTTTTTACACTTTCTAGGCAACATTAAGGTAATTCCACATACCCAAAAGCGAGTTCAATGGAGCATTTGCTAAAATAAATCTCCAATCAAACTGGTTTAATGAAACACATAAGGCAATCTTTCAGAAAACACATTAATACTTCTTCGAAGCTACAATAACATGCTCCTTTTTAATACTTCTTCTACAAACCAAGCAGTTTCACATAATTCATCTATTCGCATAGCAATGCACCTTACTAAGGTAGAATTTAATCATGCTACTCCTACAAAATACACATGGAGAATTCTTTAAACATACTCATACAGTTTTCTCCCATCACCCAAATAAATTTTTTTTTTCTTTTTTTTTTTAAACCCATAGCCCTTTAATAATCTAAAAACATAAGCGTCATAAAGCTCACGCAAGGGTTCAAGAAGTCACACCCTTTTCTCTTGCAAACAAGAAACTCAAATCGAAGATAATTACACATATCCTAATCATTTTAATTTCCAGAAAGAAGAGAGGAATGGTGATGATCATTTAATTTTCTACAAAATAAGCATTCAATAATTGCCATATCAGTCCCTCAAGTGGACAACACTAAGCTAGATCATAATCTTAAACAAACATAATTCGCACTTTCAGATTCAAGACAAGCACGGACCAATCCAAATGGATTAGTCTAAAGAGTACAACACTCAATAAGGAAAAGTACACAATGCACAAATAAGCACTCAAACACCAACATCAAGAAGGCGAAAACAAGGTGTGAACACACACGTTACACACCAGCTAAGGTCTGCTCAATCACTCACATGCAAAAGGAGGACAAGCAAACGCATAAGGTCGATACACCTCACACAAATAGAGGGCACACGCGACACCAGAGATCCCAATGTTTGCAACATGGGCTCTGATACCAAATGTAATGCCCCGCCAGGAAACCCCGAAGGGATAAGCCAAAATAACAAGAATAGAGTGCAAAATTTTATTTTTTTTAAAGTTACAACACATAAGATGCAACATGATAACAAAGATTCAGATTACATAGCGGAAGACTTCCATTAACTCCTAAAGAGTTTCCCAACGAGATTACTTAATACACAATTCATTTAACTCACACCATTAATCCATTATGCTGAAAATCTTAATAATGAGATAATTCATAATCAGGATAATTTATTTCAAAGATGGAAATATAAATCACAACAAGGATTCATCATTAAGATCCATTCATGATTCTCATTCAAGCCTTTCATTTAAAATTACAACCCATACACCTAACATACTAATACACTAGGATTTTCACCATAACATAAGAGATCTTTCCAAGCATATTTAAATTCCTTAATGACAACTGAGTATAATTCGTTACTCGAAGTTACATTCATTCATAATCCAATTCATTGCATTAAAAGGATGATTTCACACATGCATTACGATAAATCGCATCTCAACCAATTATGCATTCGATCAACAAGGCATTCAAGATAGAACTGAAAATAAGCATTTAAAGTTAATTCCAATTATCCACTTAACCATTTTAACATAAGCAAATCATGCATGATAAAGCTGAATAAAGGAACCATAAGAGAATACACCACATAACACCATAATGATCTCGGAGTTCACCCCTAAAGGGCTACATCTCCGGGTCTGCGTAACTGCAAGACCCCCTCTGATAAATAATAAGGTTAAGAGTACAAGAGGTTGCACCATACAATCCAGCCATCAAGGCGATACATAAGCAATATACAACGACCACACCGGTCAATAAATACATAAATGATCCTTACAAGGAACAGGATCGAGCTGAACATAATCAAAGCTAATAACATAAGAGTCTAGGAGAGCATCCGTAAAACTGAACCATCACCACCCAAGGGTCTAACATGAAACCGATACTCACAAGGGCAGCGACAAAGGACGACTCACCAAGGTACTCAAAACAGGACAAACGACAACACACTAGTGAACGTAGGGACAAGTGTCATCACACAACCTGGTATGGATACCTTGGCAAGTCTTCATAGGTCCCGGCCCATACACTGGTAACCCTGGCAACCTAATCTGAACTTCCGGCCCATCCAAGCCTCATGTGGACCCACACATCCTCTCGTGAAGACAAGGAAGGTAGTTTGCCATTTCAGGCCTTCTCACAGCATGTCGAATCTATGATAGCACTCGTCTCATGTGTGAGGCACATTATCTTATTTAGAGATTAATTTCTAATCTACTTAGGTTATCACTTATTAGACTCACTTTCGACGGGTTACCCAGCAGCCACTTTGGGCGCGGCCCCCAATCGAAAGCCACTTTCCCATACGACACTAGACTAACTCAGACGATCTCCAACCAGGGAATACACAGGGTCAGACGAACGGAGTTCAAGAAGAAGAACAATCATCTGGTCAAACACGACTCAAGGGTGAACACATACTGACTGTACTCTAACTAGAGACCTGACAACTAAGGTCAACCATGAATCATCATTCGACTCACACAAAGAGGATATAACCAACTAAGTCAACATCACAATCCATATCCAACTCAAAATTCGAGGACTGAAACAGGAACACCAAATCATCCATACGACAGGGTCCATTTTAAACAAAGCAAAACATGCCATTTCATAAATTAAAGCGAATACAGTAATTCAACTCGCAAGGCAATAATCAGAAAAGACAATATTTTCTCAAATTGATTTAATCATTAAACAACGATCAAGTTTTCTACAAGATCTAAAACATCTTACAGTTATCTACCTTATCAAGGGATAAGTCATTCCTGGTTTTCTAACTCCTAAGGTTCAAAGCATCGAACGGGCAATTTAAGCCATAATGAGTTTTAACCAATTCATATTAATAAAATTCAGACGTCCATTAATCGACTAAAATAAGATATTAAGTCTCCAACAAAACATCATCAAATAGAATTTACATCATATTCCAACGATTTCCAATAAAATATTATTCTCTATTATTTTTAAACAATACTACATCAAATAGTCATCTTCCCTAATCAGCTAGAAGGGAAGATATAAACTTATTGATCCCAGATTGATCCAAAGAACAGCCAAATAATATACAATGAGGAAATTATCAATCTTAGATCTTAACTAGGAAAATACATAAGCCACAAAATGAAATTGCATAATAACTAGCTTATAAAATTCCATTATAGAATTACTTACTAACCAAATTTACATTGATCAAGATATTGCCTCTTAATCATAATTAAGAGCACTTTAAACTTAGCATTAAGGATCTCTTACATAAAAATGATATTATAATCCAATGCCCCTTTTTTTTAATGATAAAAAAAATATATATAAAAAAAAACACATTAAGAACCACGTTCTTATCAAAAAAATGCATTTTAAAAACTACATTGAAAACCACAAAGATGCATTTAAAATAAACTATGTTTAAACAAAGAAAACCGCATTAAGAAACGCGGGCCGCCCTAACCCTAGACGCAGGCGATGGAGGCACTCGGGCGGCTCCCGCGGTGGTGCCCGCAGGTGCCGCGGCGCCCTCCGACCACCGCGGCCCCTGTGGCCACCGCCGTGGGCCGCAGCCCCAACCACACTGTGGGCGTGAAGCGGGGAACAGAGGAGACAGTAGGGGAATGCGCGGGGGAGAAGGGGGGCATGCGGGTGAGGGGAGGGGAGCGGGTGGAGCTCCACTCCCCGCTCTCCCAAACCCCAACGCAGTCCGAAACCAGTAAAAAAGGAAAACGCCCCCAGCTCGGTTATAACCACAAATTTGATTAAAACACACACACAGTTCGAACATAAAAGGATATAGTTCGAACATAAAAGAATATAGTTTGAACATAAAATAACATATTTTCTGTTTACACAGTTCGAACTTGGCTTAAAACGCCATTCCCAAAAACGTTTAATAAATTTCGATTTGCCATGATCTTGGTTTAAACGAACTGCATTAGGATTTTTTGATGGTTTTGCTCATCCTTTTCAAACGCCCAAGGGTTTCAAACACCCAAAAAAAAAACAAAGAGGATTTAACCAACATCTCAAAACCAAAATCTCAAAACCAAAATTTCCAGCCAATTAAAAATGAACAATCACATTGATTCCCAATAACAAGTTCAGAATCCTACCTTACAATGCAATCCTGGAATGGCTGAAGGAGAGTCCATCTGCCAGATCCAGCATCATTCCTTCCCCAAAACCTCCAATTTCTTTTCCAATTTTCTTTTCCAAAAATTTCTCCAACCAAGGATTTTTCCAAATTTGTCCATCCTCTCCAATTTTCCCCAAATTGGGTTATATGGAAGAGTTGACCCAAAATTTCTATTTTGGAATTAAAAACTTTTTATTTTAAAATAATTCACAAAATTTAATTCTTTCTCACAAACACAACAAATTAACTTGCCTTTTCAATTCAAAATCGATTTCCTCAATTAATCAAATTTAACCTATCAATTTTTAGAATCCAACAGAATACGATTAACTCTAATGCGATAAAATATAAAACTTTCCTTTTTCCACAGCATATATATAATGCATTTAATAATCGAAATCAGCCATTAATTCGAATTCACTCCCAATTAAAATAAGCAATACAATATCAACGAAAATCGCCTAACGGAAACCAGATTAATCTAATCCATTAATCATCAATGCACAAATGCATATATAATCAAGATAATTATTAAGGACTAATTAATCAATTAACCAAACACACCAAGCACGCAAATCGAGAAGGTCAACCAAATAGATGACTCGCAAACCGAACAAAAAAGGGTGTAACCAAGGACGACTGACGATGCTCACTTGAGCACGACTAAGGTCGACTAGGTTCTTACGACCACCTAATCCAACTCTAAGGATTAAAAGGTATGCTCAAACCTGCAAAACCAGGTGATGACGAACCTCGCACTCATGCGACTTCGTACCTGAAATCTCCTGCAACCAACGATCATACACGCATACATATATAATAACTTAAATGAAATCATTAGTCCGATACTAACATCACGAAATAGGAACACTGAAAATCTGCATACAACTAGTGAGAAAGCCACATCAATAGCTATGCATTAGAACAAGCACCTGACTGTAACATCATTATATTATGATTAACTAATCAAGACTAAGCCAAGTATAGAAATAGACTAGGGTAGGGGTACTACAAGCATTTTAGCATTTTTGCATTTAGCATTTTAGCATTTTTGCATTTTTACATTTTAGCATTTTAGCATTTTGCATTTTAGCTTTTTAGCATTTTAGCATTTAGCATTTAGCATTTAAGCATTTTAACATTTAGCATTTTAGCATTTAGCATTTTAGCATTTTAGCATTTAGCATTTTTGCATTTTTCATTTTTCATTTTGCATTTTAGCATTTCAGCATTTTAGTATTTTAGCATTTAAGCATTTTTAGATTTTAGTATTTAGCGTTTTTGCATTTTAGCATTTTAGCATTTTAGCATTTAAGCATTTAGGATTTTAGTATTTTAGCATTTTAGCATTTAAACATTTTGGCATTTTAGTATTTTAGCATTTTAGCATTTTTGCTTTTTAGTATTTTAGCATTTTTGCATTTTTGCATTTTAGCATTTTAGCATTTTAGCATTTTGCATTTTAGCATTTTATCATTTTTGAATTTTTGCATTTTTGCTTTTTTACATTTTTGCATTTTAGCATTTAGCATTTTCGCATTTTAGCATTTAGTATTTTAGCATTTTAGCATTTAGCATTTTAGCATTTAGCATTTTAGCATTTTAGCATTTAGCATTTTTGCATTTTACATTTTGCCTTTTGCATTTTTGCATTTTTGCATTTTGCATTTTGCATTTTGCATTTTGCATTTTAGCATTTTAGCATTTTCGCATTTAGCATTTTAGCATTTTTGCATTTTTACATTTTAGCATTTTAGCATTTTGCATTTTAGCTTTTTAGCATTTTAGCATTTAGCATTTAGCATTTTAGCATTTTAGCATTTAGTATTTTAGCATTTTAGCATTTAGCATTTTTGCATTTTTCATTTTTCATTTTGCATTTTAGCATTTCAGCATTTTAGCATTTTAGCATTTTAGCATTTTAGCATTTTAGCATTTAAGCATTTTTTGATTTTAGTATTTAGCATTTTAGCATTTTAGCATTTTAGTATTTAGCATTTTAGTTTTTAACATTTAGCATTTTAGCATTTTAGCATTTTAGCATTTATGCATTTTAGAATTTTGTATTTTATCGTTTAGCATTTTACCATTTTATCATTTAGCATTTTTGCATTATGCATTATGCATTTTGCAATTTATTATTTTAGCATTTTAACATTTAACATTTTTGCATTTTTGTATTTTAGCATTTTAGCATTTTACCATTTTACCATTTAGCATTTTAGCATTTTAGTACTTAGAATTTTAGCATTTTAGCATTTTAGCATTTTGCATTTTTGCATTTTAGCATTTTGGCATTTTAGCATTTTGCATTTTAGCATTTTAGCATTTTAGCATTTTGCATTTTAGCTTTTTAGAAGTTTAGCATTTAGCTTTTAGCATTTTAGCATTTAGCATTTAGCATTTTAGCATTTTAGCATTTAGCATTTTAGTATTTTAGCATTTACTATTTTTTGGATTTTGCATTTTGCATTTTAGCATTTTAGAATTTTTGCATTTTTGCATTTTAGCATTTTAGCATTTTTGCATTTTTGCATTTTTACATTTTAGCATTTTAGCATTTTGCAGTTTAGCATTTTGGTATTTTAGCATTTTAGCATTTAGCATTTAGCATTTTAGCATTTTAACATTTTAGCATTTTAGCATTTAACATTTTACCATTTAGCATTTTAGCATTTTAGCATTTAGCATTTTGTATTTTGCATTTTGCATTTTGCATATTTGCATTTTAGCATTTTAGCATTTTTGCATTTTCCATTTTGCATTTTGCATTTTACATTTTGCATTTTAGCATTTTAGCATTTTCGCATTTACCATTTTTGCATTCTTGCATTTTTACATTTTAGTATTTTAGCATTTTAGCATTTTAGTATTTAGCATTTTATTTTTTAGCATTTAGCATTTTAGCATTTTAGCATTTTAGTATTTATGCATTTTAGCATTTTGCATTTTAGCATTTTCGCATTTAGCATTTTAGCATTTTTGCATTTTTACATTTTAGCATTTTAGCATTTTGCATTTTAGCTTTTTAGCATTTTAGCATTTAGCATTTAGCATTTTAGCATTTTATCATTTAGCATTTTAGCATTTATGCATTTTAGCATTTTGCATTTTATCATTTAGCATTTTACCATTTTAGCATTTATCATTTTTGCATTTTGCAATTTATCATTTTAGCATTTTAACATTTAACATTTTTGCATTTTTGTATTTTAGCATTTTAGCATTTTATCATTTAGCATTTCAGCATTTTAGTATTTAGCATTTTAGCATTTTAGCATTTTAGCATTTTGCATTTTTGCATTTTAGCATTTTTGCATTTTAGCATTTTGCATTTTAGCATTTTAGCATTTTAGCATTTTGCATTTTAGCTTTTTAGCATTTTAGCATTTAGCATTTAGCATTTTAGCATTTAGCATTTAGCATTTTAGCATTTTAGCATTTAGCATTTTAGTATTTTAGAATTTACCATTTTTTGGATTTTGCATTTTGCATTTTGCATTTTGCATTTTAGCATTTTTGCATTTTTGCATTTTTGCATTTTAGCATTTTAGCATTTTAGCATTTTTGCATCTTTACATTTTAGCATTTTAGCATTTTGCATTTTAGCATTTTAGCATTTTAGCATTTTAGCATTTTAGTATTTTGCATTTTAGCATTTTGCATTTTAGCATTTTAGTAATTTAGCATTTAGCATTTAGCATTTAGCATTTTAGCATTTAGCATTTTAGCATTTATGTATTTTAGCATTTAGGATTTTTGCATTTTGCATTTTGCATTTTGCATTTTAGCATTTCAGCATTTTTGTATTTTAGCATTTTAGCATTTTTGCATTTTTGCATTTTTGCATTTTTACAATTTAGCATTTTAGCATTTAGCATTTTAGCATTTTAGCATTTTAGCATTTAGCATTTAGCATTTTAGCATTTTAGCATTTAGCATTTTAGCATTTAGCATTTTAGAATTTTAGCATTAAGCAATTTGCATTTCGCATTTTGCATTTTGCATTTTGCATTTTGCATTTTAGCATTTCAGCATTTTTACATTTTAGCATTTTAGCATTTTAGCATTTTGCATTTTATCATTTATCATTTTACCATTTTAGAATTGAGCATTTTTGCATTATGCATTTCGCATTTTGCAATTTAGCATTTTAGCATTTTAGCATTTTAGCATTTAACATTTTAGCATTTTAGCATTTAGCATTTTAGCATTTTAGTATTTAGCATTTTAGCATTTTAGAATTTTTGTATTTTGCATTTTAGCATTTTAGCATTTAGCATTTTAGCATTTAGCATTTAGCATTTTGCATTTTGCATTTTGCATTTTGCATTTTAGCATTTTAGTATTTTCCATTTTAGCATTTTACCATTTTGCATTTTTGCATTTTCGCATTTAGCATTTTAGCATTTAGTATTTTTGCATTTTGCATTTTTGCATTTTGCATTTTAGCATTTTAGCATTTTAGCATTTTAGCATTTAGCTTTTTTGCATTTTGCATTTTGCATTTTGCATTTTGCATTTTGCATTTTAGCATTTTAGCATTTTAGCATTTAGCATTTTAACATTTTTGCATTTTTACATTTCAGCATTTTAGCATTTTGCATTTTAGCTTTTTAGCATTTTAGCATTTTAGCATTTAGCATTTAGCATTTAGTATTTAGCATTTAGCATTTTAGCATTTTAGTATTTATTCATTTTAGCTTTTTGCATTTTAGTATTTAGTATTTTAGCATTTTAGCATTTTAGAATTTTAGCATTTAGGATTTTTGCATTTTAGCATTTTAGCATTTTTGCATTTTAGCATTTTACCATTTAAGCATTTTAGCATTTTAGTATTTTAGCATTTTAGCATTTAAACATTTTGGCATTTTAGTATTTTAGCATTTTAGCATTTTTGCTTTTTAGTATTTTAGCATTTTAGCATTTTGGATTTTAGCAATTTTGCATTTAGCATTTTTGCATTATGCATTTTTCATTTTAGCATTTTAGCATTTTACAATTTTGCATTTTTGTAATTTAGCATTTTTGCATTTAGCATTTTAGCATTTAAGCATTTTAATATTTTAGAATTTAGCATTTTAACATTTTAGTATTTTGAATTTTGCAATTTAGCATTTTGCATTTTGCATTTTGCATTTTGCATTTTGCATTTTGCATTTTAGCATTTTAGCATTTTAGCATTTTTACATTTTAACATTTTAGCACTTAGCATTTTAGCATTTTTACATTTTTGCATTTTTGCATTTTACTATTTAGCATTTTAGCATTTTAGCATTTAGCATTTTAGTATTTTGCATTTTAGCATTTTAGCATTTTAGCATTTAGCATTTTTGCATTTTAACATTTTGCATTTTGCATTTTGAATTTTAGCATTTTAGCATTTTAGCATTTAGCATTTTTGCATTATGCATTTTGTATTTTGCATTTTAGAATTTTAGAATTTAGCATTTTTGCATTATGCATTTTGTATTTTGCATTTTAGCATTTTTGCTTTTTTGCATTTTAGTATTTAGCATTTTAGCATTTTTGCATTTTAGCATTTAGCATTTTGGCAATTTAGCATTTTGCATTTTGCATTTTACATTTTAGCATTTTAGCATTTTAGCATTTAGCATTTTTGTATTATGCATTTTGCATTTTAGCATTTTAGCATTTTAGCATTTTAGCATTTAACATTTTAGCATTTTAGCATTTTTACATTTAGCATTTTAGCAATTTAGCATTTTAGCATTGAGCATTTTAACATTTTAGCATTTTGAATTTTTGCAATTTAGCATTTTGCATTTTGCATTTTGCATTTTAGCATTTTAGCATTTAGCATTTTTTCATTTTTGCATTTTACCATTTTAGCATTTAGCATTTACCATTTTAGTATTTAGCATTTTTGCATTTTTGCATTTTAGCATTTTAGTATTTAGCATTTTAGAATTTTAGCATTTAGCATTTTTGCATTTTTGCATTTTAGCATTTTAGCATTTTGCATTTTTGCATATTTGCATTTTGCATTTTTGCATTTTAGCATTTTAGCATTTTAGCATTTAGCATTTAGCATTTAGCATTTTAGCATTTTAGCATTTTAGCATTTAGCATTTTAGCATTTTAGCATTTTGCATTTTAGCATTTTAGCATTTTTGCATTTTGAATTTTGCAATTTAGCATTTTTGCATTTTAGCATTTTATCATTTTAGAATTTTTTCATTTTTTATATTTTAGCATTTTAGCGTTTAACATTTTAGCATTTTAGCATTTTAGCTTTTAGCATTTTAGCATTTTAGCATTTTGCTTTTTTGCATTTTAGCATTTTAGCATTTAGGATTTTCGCATTCTTGAATTTTTGCATTTAACATTTCACCATTTTAGCATTTTAACATTTATGCATTTTAGTGTAATGCCCCGCCAGGAAACCCCGAAGGGATTAAGCCATAACTTAAGAATAGAGTGCAAAATTTTTTTTTTTTTAAAAGTTACAACACATAAGATGCAACAAGATATCAAAGATTCAGATTACATAGCGGAAGACATCAACTAACTCCTAAAGAGTTTCCCAACGAGATTACTTAAATATCAAAATTCACTTAACTCACACAATTAAACCAATAAACTGAATATCTTAATAACGAGATAATTCATAATCAGGATAATTTCTTTCAGAAGATGGAAATATAAATCACAAGAAAGGATTCATCCATTAAGATCCATTCATAATTTCCATTCAAGCTTTTCATTTAAATTAACAAGCCATACAACTAATATTCTAACATACTAGAATTTCATCATGAACATATGAGATCTTTCCAAGCATATTTAAATTCCTTAACAACAACTGAGTATAATTCATTACTCTAAGTTACAGTCATTCATATTCCAACTTATTTCATTTTAAAAGACAATTGCATACTAGCATCTACGATAAATCTCATCTAACCACTTAAGCATTCGATCAACATGGCATTCACGAAAGAACTGAATATAAGAATTTCTAGTTAATTCCATTTATCCACTTAACCATTCTAACATAAGTTAATCATACATGATAAAGCTGAATAAAGGAAACATAAGCGAATACACCACATAACACCATAATGATCTCGGAGTTCACCCCTAAAGGGCTACATCTCCGGGTCTGTGCAACTGCAAGACCCCTTTGATAAATAAAAAGGTTAGAAGTACAAGAGGTTACACCTTTACAATCCGGCCATCAAGGCAATACATAAACAATATACAAACGACCGCATCGGTCAATTAAATACATAAACGATCCTTGAAAAGAACAGGATCCAGCTGAACATAATCAAAGCTAAAACAAGAGTCCAGGAGAGCATCCATAAAACTGAGCCATCACCACCCAAGGTCTAACATGAAACTGACACTCACAAGGGCAGAGACAAAGGATGACTCACAAAGGTACTCCTAACAGGACAAAACGACAACACACTAGCGAACGTAGGGACAAGCGTCATCACACAACCTGGTATGGTTACCATGGCAAGTCTTCATAGGTCCCGACCCCATACACTGGGTTACCCTGGCAACCTAATCCGAGCTTCCGGCCCATCCAAGCCTCATGTGAACCCACACATCCTCTCGTGAAGACAAGGAAGATGGTTTGCCATTTCAGGCCTTCTCACAGCATGTCGAGTCTATGATAGCACTCGTCCCATGTGTGAGGCACATTTATCTTAATTAGAGATTATATTCTAATCTACTTAAAGGTTATCACTTATTAGACCCACTTTCGATGGGTTATCCAGTAGCCACTTTGGGTGCGGCCCCCAATCAAAAGCCACTTTCTGTAATGCCCCGCCAGGAACCCTAAAGGATAGCAACACAATAAGGCAACTAAAAGGCGCAATAAATTTTTTTTTTAAAGATTAAGGGAAATAATCATAACCTTGCTCCATAATTAACATAAGCGGAAGACTAACATTACATCCTAAAGGGTTACCAACGAAGATTACTTCAAAATAAAAAAACCACATCACAAAATTAATCCAATCTTCCATTTAAATTAAGGAAAGCCAATAACGATAAAATAATTCATATTCATAAATTGATCTTCAAAAGATAGGCTTACAGAATTACAACATACATACTTCCAAAGATTCATTTATACAAATAGGAAAGATAACTGAAACAATATACATTCCATGACTTAAATTACAATATTCCATAAAATTACATGGCTTCCATAGAACAATAAATTACAATTTTTACAAGTTGTTGATACAATGACCACACGGCCTCAAAGTACGAAATCAAGAATATAAGTGCTACAAGAAGCACGAACCAAGATGCACCGGCGAAGCCAATCCTCGCGTGAAGGTAGGAACAAGGCATCCGATGGGAAGTGGCACTACCACCCGACCATGTGATCCCATAATGGAACCACCCCACCGTGCTAGGAGATAGCAGACGACCCTCAAGCAAGCAAGAAAGGAACAACAGTACACATGACCCCGCAGTACACAAGTGACTCGACTCACAAAACACTAGCGACCCTAGAGAGAGAGTGTCATCACATGGCTTAACATGGTTACCCTAGGAAGGTCTCCATAGGTCCCGGCCCCCATCATGGGTTATCCTGGTAACCTCTCCCGAACCCCCGGCTCCATCTAAGCATCATGCGGACCCTACCATCCTTTCGTGAAGACAAGGTGGTAGGTTTGCCATTCCAGGCCTTCCCAAACACCTTGAGCCTATACAAGCACTCAACCGTGTACGGGGTGTATTATCTTAATTAAATTAATAACTACCCACCCCCTAAACAATTATTAGGTTATCACTTAATAGCTGACTTTCGAGGGGTTATCCTGCCATCCACTTTGGGTGCGGCCCCCGCCCGAAAGCCACTCTCTCTACTAGGTCACTAACTGGATAAGGCTATCTATGAGAACTCTATGGTGGACTACCACCATAAATTATCCAGACATAACACAGGTGTAGGACTCACAGTCACAAACCCAGAGTTAACCATAAGGGGCATATCACATAAAAGCCCACCTCCTCAAGGTTTGAACAACGACACCTGACCAAGGGCAAACATCGACAACATAATGACCATTTTAAACATAATGCGACGACATTAAAACGACTAGACTGTAATGATAAAAAACACTACAAACAATCTTTCTTTGAGCAGTCAACATTTAAATCAAATTGAACAAATGTATACAAGCTATTATAAAATAATTCCAAAATAACATCTATTTGACAAATACAATCCTCATACAACTATTTTATAATACTTGGATAACCAACACCAATATTAAATTTAGTCCGACTTTCCTTAATATCAACATTACTACTAACCTCTAAATCATTTGATTTATTTTTCACGATACCAAGCAATTAATCCCCATTACTAAATCAAAAGAATTACTCATTAATCTTAACATCATCGTAAACTATATTTAACACATTATTATTTAATATTAAATAATAACATATTGTTATTATTGTTAAAATAACAATATATTATTGCTTAATACTAAAACGAATAACGCGCATAGAATTTATTAAAAACCTTTAACATAATATTGTTATTTAATATTACATGATAACATATTATTATTTTTTTTAATAAAATAACAATATCTTATCATATAGTATTAAATATACCATAACACTAATCATATTACTTACCACTAACTTAATAATTATCATTTTCGTTTTTTTTTTAAAACTAACAAAAAAAAACATTAAAATAAGTAATTTTAAACCCCCGTGGGCCCCCACGAACCCACAGGCAGCAAGCGCTGCCTTTCCCACGCTGGGTATGCAGCGAGGAGGGGGAAAGGAAGGAAAGCGGGGGGTGCGTGGCTGGGTCGAGCCCAGCTCCCCGCCACCGCCCCCAACATAGTTAAATTTAAATTTATTCAATCAAATTTCATTTAATTTAACAGTTTAAAACTTGATTTAAATAAAAAATGACAGAGGCTAAACAAAGAACAGAAACTCAAGACACAGACAGAGGTGAAAACCTCTGTCAAACACAATAAATAAAATTAATCTCCTAGCCATCAATTTTTATCAACATACAACAAACAAAATTAATTTAAAAGGAGTCATAATTTTACCAGCAATCACCAATTTTCTGAGACAAAACAGGGGCATTAATGTTTCATTCAAATTTGCCCAGTTTGCTTTAAAAGTTTAATTAAATGGGAATAGACTAAATCCCCAAATCCCAATTGAAACTATTTGTTTCAAATCAAGCATAAACAAGGAATTTTAACTCATAACTATCATTTTTAAAACTGGAAATTTTTAGGGAGAGATATTTTATGAATGCTTGGCAAAATTTTGCCAGCATAACACTACCAAAACCCATCAAAATTCCTAATTACAAACAGCATGATAAACAAAGAAATTTCTTGCATAGCAAAGATGAAACAATATGAATTCAGTTAAGGAAACTACATGGGAAGAAATTAAGTTTAAATTTGATAACCAAATAGTAGAATTCTTCCTCCATAACCCATAACAAACAAACACTTCAAGATTTTAAACAATTAACAGCAAGTGGAAGGAAAGCAATGATTTTTTTGTTGCAATAAGCAAGGATTCAACCAACCTTTTGATTTCCAAGCAAGAATCCCAACTGGTTCACACCCAAATCCACCCTTCAAGCAAATTTTCCAAAATTTCTTTCTCCTCCTCCAAAATAAGCATAACCCCCAAAATCTCCTCCAAAATGGTTTAGTAAGAAAAATCTCTTAACCTAATTTTCTAGGTTGCCCAAAATTTCTATTAAAAAAAAACACTAAAATTCCCCATTGACTTTCTTTTCTTTTTTTCTATTTTTCCTTTTTCATATTTCTCAAAACAATAAATGACAAATTCCCTCTTTTTTAAAAATTACATTTTCATAAGTAGCAATTCAATCAATTTTTCTACTAAATAGGAAAGCAATGAATTAACTTAATTTGCATATATTTCAAAGCAATTAACTAATCTATTCCATTCCTTTCGTTGGATCTAAACACGATTTCTTTTCCAAATAAGCAACTAACAGTTAAAATTTAACAACTAATCAATTACGCTTGATTCAAAACATAAGGCATAACAAGGAATGAATCGCTCAAGTCAACAATAATGACAACTTAAACTTAAATAATTAACCGAACCACCAAGACATGCAAATCGAGGAAAAGTAAAAAGACTCAAAATTCAGACAAAAGGGATGAACGACCAACCGACGGCACTCACAATAACAGACTGAGGTAAGGACTAGGGTCAAAAGCTATCTCCTCCACTCCCATCGGACATATAAGGCACGCTCAGACCTGTGAAGCCAGGTGGAGACGATACCCCGTACCTACCCGGTACTTGTACCTGCAATATCCTGCATCACCGAAGCACACATACATGCATATAGATATAGAATACACGGCACACACACCGATGAAGGAGAATCGCAACGTTCCCTGTCTCATCGAAATGAGTGAAGGAAAATCGTCCCCTTGCATCCAATACAATAGCAAACACGCAACATATATATGACACATCAACTAGATAAAGTAAAATGTCAGTACGAGCAATAATCCACGAAACACTAGAAATCACCAATACTGAAATACTGAAAGTAACTCATGCATCCAATATCCAGATAAACATGATATAATATCAAATACGTCTGCAAAATGATGAGCAATCAAGTGCCAACTGAAAAGTAAACTGAAACACAAAATCAGTCTAATAAGTCCGATCAAAACGGGGTACTACATTCTCCCCCACAAAACTAGGCTTACTCCTGGAAGCCTAAAATAGATAAGGATAGAGCTCTCTCATCTTCGCTGCATCCTCCCATGTCGCCGAGGTCTCATCATTTGGGTCCCATAGGACCCTTACCTGGTCGATGGTGCGTCCCCTGAGGGTCAAATCCCGACGCTGAAGAATGCGCACGGGCTCCATAGAAAGCTGCCCATCCTCGACCTGCAAAGAGTTCCAATCAAGAACATGAGTCACATCTGGGTGATAAGGCCGAAGAACTGAAACATGAAAGACATCGTGGATGCGGGATAGACTCGGTGGCAAAGCAAGACGGTAGGCAACAGGTCCTATCCTCTCAAGGATCTCAAACGGGCCAACAAAACGAGGTGCCAACTTAGAACCCTTTCCATAACGGATCGGACTCTTACGCGGACGCACTCTCAAGAATACACGGTCGCCAATAGAAAACTGACGATCTACCCTGTGAGCATCTGCATACTTCTTCTGCCTATCCTGTGCAGCTACCAAATGCTCACGAATCCGTTCTACCTGCTGCTCCATCTCTCGAAGGATATCCGGGCCTATAAGCACCCTGTCCTCTAACCGATCCCAACTCAACGGAGTACGGCAAGGACGACCATACAAAGCCTGAAAGGGTGACATACCTATGGAGCTATGATATCCGTTGTTATAAGCAAACTCCACAAGATAAATATAATCCTCCCAATGCGACTGCTGGTCCATAACATACATGCGAAGCATGTCCTCTAAAACCTGATTCACCCGCTCAGTCTGACCATCCGTCTCTGGGTGATAAGCTGAACTGAAGTTCAACTGAGTTCCCAAAGCATGCTGAAGTGAGGTCCACAATGTTGAGGTAAAGACTGGATCTCTATCAGAGATTATCCGCCTCGGAATCCCATGCAATCTCACCACATCTTCCAAGAAGACACGAGCCACCACTGCTGCTGTATAGGAAGCTCGGATAGGAACAAAATGAGCAACCTTCGTCAACCTGTCAACAATGACCATGATGGCATCATGACGACGTGAAGAAACAGGCAACCCAACAATGAAATCCATGGAAATGATGTCCCATTTCCAATCCGGTACTAAATTAGGCTGTAAAAGCCCTGCTGGGTGCTGATGCTCCGCCTTCACTCGCTGACATTCCAAACACTTCGACACAAAATCGGCAATGTCACGCTTCATACCAGCCCAATGATAAATCTGTCTAAGATCTGCATGCATCTTCTTGACACCTGGGTGTGCCGAATAAGGTGCATGATGGGCCTCAGTCATGATCAAAGTGCGAAGACCCTCCAAAGGAGGTACATAGATCCGACCAAGATGACGTAGAATGCCATCTGCCTCAAGACTATACCCAGCGAATCTACCCTCTAAGGGCCTTCCGGACTCCAACACGGCTCTAACATCCTGATACCAAGAGTCCTGAGGAAGAACTCCAAGAATTCTCTGTCTCAAGTCCACTCCAAGGGACAAAGCTGAAACTTCATGCCGCCTATGACTCAAGGCATCAGCCACTACATTCTCCTTCCCCTAAATATATTGAACCTCAAAATCATACTCGCAGAGGAATTCCATCCACCTTCGGTGTCGAGCATTCAAGTTCGGCTGCGTGAAGATATATTGCAAACTGTGGTGATCACTATGCAGCTCAAACCGACACCCTAACAGAAAGTGACGCCACCTAACCAACGCATGCACTACAGCTGCCAACTCCAAATCATGAACTGGATAGTTCAACTCGTGGTCCTTGAGTTTGCGAGACTCATAGGCAACCACACGTCCATCCTGCATAAGCACTGCACCTATACCTTCTAAAGAGGCATCTGTGCATACCATAAACTCTCTGGATGGATCAGGGACTGCCAAAATCGGAGCACTGACAAGGAGTTCCTTCAAGGCACGAAACACTGACTCACACTGCTCTAACCAAACAAACTTCTTCCCTTTCCTCTGAAGAGAAGTAATCGGGTGACCTATACGGGAAAAATCCTTAACAAAGCGGCGGTAATATCCGGCCAATCCCATAAAGCTCCGAACCTCTGAAACATTGGTCGGCGCTGGCCAATCCACTATGGCTTGGATCTTCGAAGGATCCACAGATACACCCTCTCCTGAAACCACATGACCAAGATATTTCACCTCAGTTTGGAAGAAATCACACTTCGCCAAATTGGCATAAAGCTGATTCTCCCTCAAACACTGCAAAACTAGACGCAGGTGACCCTCATGCTCTTCCATAGATCTGGAATAAATCAATATATCATCCAAGAACACAAGGACAAAATGATCCAGGTATGCACGGAAAACCCCATTCATGAGGCACATGAAAACTGAAGGCGCGTTTGTCAACCCAAATGGTACTACTGTGAACTCATAGTGACCATAACGAGTGCGAAACGCTATCTTATGAATGTCTGCATCATGAATGCGCAACTGATGGTACCCGGATTTCAGATCAATCTTAGAGAACACCATGGCTCCCTTCACCTGATCGAAAAGATCGTCAATACGAGGCAATGGATATCGATTCTGGATGGTTACCTTATTCAGCTGTCGGTAATCAATGCATAACCGAAGAGAACCATCTTTCTTCTTTACGAAGATAACAGGCGCACCCCAAGGAGAGACACTAGGACGAATGAATCCCTTGGCCAACAATTCTTCCACCTGCAACTTCAACTCACTCAACTCCAGAGTAGTCATCCGATATGGAGCTCTCGAAATAGGTTCTGCAAGAGAAACCAAATCAATGCGGAAATCTATGTCTCGCTTCGGAGGCATACCAGGAATCTCCAAAGGAAACACATCAGCAAACTCTCGAAGAATAGGGTGACCATCAAGAGTGATTTCTCGACTCTCTCCCTCATCCATATCCTCAAGAGTTATTGCAAAAAGCTGACATCCTCTACGCATACACCGCTTAAGTTGCATAGCGGAAATCATACGCAAGGATATCGATCTCTAAACTCCAACGATCCCCACTTTCCTGCCATGGTCATCTAAACACTCTACTGTCTTCTGACGACAGTCCACATGAGCACTGTGAGATGATAACCAATCCATCCCCAACACTACTCCATAGGATCCCAAAGGAATGACACGAAGGTCAACAGAAGTCACAAAGGGACCTAGATCCAACTCACAACTAGGAACAAAGGCATCTATGACCATGCGCACCTCGGTAGCCAACTCTACCTACCACCTATCCGCCTGCTTAGCAGACGTGAGTCCACATCGCTCCACAATGGATGAAGAAATAAAAGAATCCGATGCACCAGAGTCAAAAAGTACTGAGATAGGGATACCACACAACACACCTGCAGCCTCAATAACTGTCCCCTGATGCTCAGCCTGGCAGTTATCAACCACTGCAAACACTCTGTGGGTCCTACCGGTATCCCCTACTGTAGGCTCTGATGCAACTGGCCCCTGATTCCCTGTCTGGTGGATACGCTGAGGACACTGCACGGCTATATGACCATACTGCCCACAAGAGTAGCAAGCTCCTCTACAAGGTCCTCTACCTCCAGTCGGCCCACTGGATTGCTGAAAGCTTCCCCTACTAGGGGCCTGTGATGCACTCTGAGAAGACTGTCCTGGAAAACCCTGTTTGCTCCTCCGCCAGTTCCTGTTTCTTCTATGAGGAGGGTTGCCACCCTGCTGGCCCTGAGACTGTTTCAGTTTCTGCTACTGCGGTTGTTGTTGCGGCTGCTGCTACTGTCCACCCTTAGCGGGTGCCTGAGGAGTCCTGAATGGTGCCGCTGACTGGGACTGATTCCCACGAGCTCTGTTCCCACTGGAAGGAACATTCCCTATCTGAACTCCTGCCTGTCCACCATGCGCACGGATGAGGTTCTGCTCAACCAATCTAGCTTTCGCCACCGCTGCCTCCACTGAAATTGGCTCAAAAACTCTAACCCCTCCACTAATGCGGTCGTTGAGACCCCTCAAGAAATGTTGTACGAGCATAGTCTCATTGTTGCCAATCCCGGCATACTGCTTCAGCTCATAGAATCTATGCTCGAACTGGTCAACTGACATACCAAACTGTCGCAATGAATAGAACTCATCTGCCCGAGTCTGTCTCCACTGCGGTGAGAGAAACCGTGCTCTAAACCTCTCTAAGAAGATCTCCCAAGAAATAGTATTGATATTCAGACCAATCTTCTCTTCCTCTAACTTCCACCATATAGAAGCAAAATCATCGAGACGCATGATCGCACATCTCGCTCGGGTGTTGCTACTGTATGGAAACATAGCGAAACACCTATCCAAACTAATCAACCAAGTCTCTGCCTCGAGACCTGTGCCTCGACCATCGAAGAAAGGAGGGTTGGTCCTCAAAAGATCCTTGATGTGACTCAAGGGAGCTGAATCATGACCAACTAGAACCTCTCTCCTCCTAGGAGACCTCTCTCTCTCTCTCTCCTCTGAAACATGTTGATATGACTCCCCAACCTGAGCATGGATGGGCTGCTCACCTTCAGGCCTGGGGCCTAGCCTAGCTAGAACTTCCTGAAACATCTGCCTCAGCTCTTCCCTTTCAGGAACCGGCTCTTCTACATGCGGTAATTCCTGATGCAATGACTGTTCCTGATCCACACTCACATGAGCAGGAGGTGGTGAAGGACTATGGCGGTCTGAACCTCGGCCCTGTCTCCCACCTCTACCTCTATTGCGGCCGCCAACATGGCCAACTCCCCTAGCTTTCCTAACCATGACCAAAACTGCAAAAGAGAAAACGGTTCAGATCAATGACAAGGATATAGCAAGGGAAATCCAAACACTAAGATCTACACACAAGGTCAAACTGAATGGGCTCACTACAATCCCAGAGTACCCAATGTTGAAACATGGGCTCTGATACCAAATGTAATGCCCCGCCAGGAACCCTAAAGGATAGCAACACAATAAGGCAACTAAAAGGCGCAATAAATTATTTTTTTAAAGATTAAGGGAAATAATCATAACCTTGCTCCATAATTAACATAAGCGGAAGACTAACATTACATCCTAAAGGGTTACCAACGAAGATTACTTCAAAATAAAAAAACCACATCACAAAATTAATCCAATCTTCCATTTAAATTAAGGAAAGCCAATAACGATAAAATAATTCATATTCATAAATTGATCTTCAAAAGATAGGCTTACAGAATTACAACATACATACTTCCAAAGATTCATTTATACAAATAGGAAAGATAACTGAAACAATATACATCCCATGACTTAAATTACAATATTCCATAAAATTACAAGGCTTCCATAGAACAATAAATTACAATTTTTACAAGTTGTTGATACAATGACCACACGGCCTCAAAGTACGAAATCAAGAATATAAGTGCTACAAGAAGCACGAACCAAGATGCACCGGCGAAGCCAATCCTCGCGTGAAGGTAGGAACAAGGCATCCGATGGGAAGTGGCACTACCACCCGACCATGTGATCCCATAATGGAACCACCCCACCGTGCTAGGAGATAGCAGACGACCCTCAAGCAAGCAAGAAAGGAACAACAGTACACATGACCCCGCAGTACACAAGTGACTCGACTCACAAAACACTAGCAACCCTAGAGAGAGAGTGTCATCACATGGCTTAACATGGTTACCCTAGGAAGGTCTCCATAGGTCCCGGCCCCCATCATGGGTTATCCTGGTAACCTCTCCCGAACCCCCGGCTCCATCTAAGCATCATGCGGACCCTACCATCCTTTCGTGAAGACAAGGTGGTAGGTTTGCCATTCCAGGCCTTCCCAAACACCTTGAGCCTATACAAGCACTCAAACGTGTACGGGGTGTATTATCTTAATTAAATTAATAACTACCCACCCCCTAAACAATTATTAGGTTATCACTTAATAGCTGACTTTCGAGGGGTTATCCTGCCATCCACTTTGGGTGCGGCCCCCGCCCGAAAGCCACTCTCTCTACTAGGTCACTAACTGGATAAGGCTATCTATGAGAACTCTATGGTGGACTACAACCATAAATTATCCAGACATAACACAGGTGTAGGACTCACAGTCACAAACCCAGAGTTAACCATAAGGGGCATATCACATAAAAGCCCACCTCCTTAAGGTTTGAACAACGACACCTGACCAAGGGCAAACATCGACAACATAATGACCATTTTAAACATAATGCGACGACATTAAAACGACTAGACTGCAATGATAAAAAACACTACAAACAATCTTTCTTTGAGCAGTCAACATTTAAATCAAATTGAACAAATGTATACAAGCTATTATAAAATAATTCCAAAATAACATCTATTTGACGAATACAATCCTCATACAACTATTTTATAATACTTGGATAACCAACACCAATATTAAATTTAGTCCGACTTTCCTTAATATCAACATTACTACTAACCTCTAAATCATTTGATTTATTTTTCACGATACCAAGCAATTAATCCCCATTACTAAATCAAAAGAATTACTCATTAATCTTAACATCATCGTAAACTATATTTAACACATTATTATTATTTAATATTAAATAATAACATATTGTTATTATTGTTAAAATAACAATATATTATTGCTTAATACTAAAACGAATAACGCGCATAGAATTTATTAAAAACCTTTAACATAATATTGTTATTTAATATTACATGATAACATATTATTATTTTTTTTAATAAAATAACAATATCTTATCATATAGTATTAAATATACCATAACACTAATCATATTACTTACCACTAACTTAATAATTATCATTTTCATTTTTTTTTTAAAACTAACAAAAAAAAACATTAAAATAAGTAATTTTAAACCCCCGTGGGCCCCCACGAACCCACAGGCAGCAAGCGCTGCCTTTCCCACGCTGGCTATGCAGCGAGCAGGGGGAAAGGAAGGAAAGGGGGGGGTGCGTGGCTGGGTCGAGCCCAGCTCCCCGCCACCGCCCCCAACATAGTTAAATTTAAATTTATTCAATCAAATTTCATTTAATTTAACAGTTTAAAACTTGATTTAAATAAAAAACGACAGAGGCTAAACAAAGAACAGAAACTCAAGACACAGACAGAGGTGAAAACCTCTGTCAAACACAATAAATAAAATTAATCTCCCAGCCATCAATTTTTATCAACATACAACAAACAAAATTAATTTAAAAGGAGTCATAATTTTACCAGCAATCACCAATTTTCTGAGACAAAACAGGGGCATTAATGTTTCATTCAAATTTGCCCAGTTTGCTTTAAAAGTTTAATTAAATGGGAATAGACTAAATCCCCAAACCCCAATTGAAACTATTTGTTTCAAATCAAGCATAAACAAGGAATTTTAACTCATAACTATCATTTTTAAAACTGGAAATTTTTAGGGAGAGATATTTTATGAATGCTTGGCAAAATTTTGCCAGCATAACACTACCAAAACCCATCAAAATTCCTAATTACAAACAGCATGATAAATAAAGAAATTTCTTGCATAGCAAAGATGAAACAATATGAATTCAGTTAAGGAAACTACATGGGAAGAAATTAAGTTTAAATTTGATAACCAAATAGTAGAATTCTTCCTCCATAACCCATAACAAACAAACACTTCAAGATTTTAAACAATTAACAAAAAGTGGAAGGAAAGCAATGATTTTTTTGTTGCAATAAGCAAGGATTCAACCAACCTTTTGATTTCCAAGCAAGAATCCCAACTGGTTCACACCCAAATCCACCCTTCAAGCAAATTTTCCAAAATTTCTTTCTCCTCCAAAATAAGCATAACCCCCAAAATCTCCTCCAAAATGGTTTAGTAAGAAAAATCTCTTAACCTAATTTTCTAGGTTGCCCAAAATTTCTATTAAAAAAAAACATTAAAATTCCCCATTGACTTTCTTTTCTTTTTTTCTATTTTTCCTTTTTCATATTTCTCAAAACAATAAATGAAAAATTCCCTCTTTTTTAAAAATTACATTTTCATAAGTAGCAATTCAATCAATTTTTCTACTAAATAGGAAAGCAATGAATTAACTTAATTTGCATATATTTCAAAGCAATTAACTAATCTATTCCATTCCTTTCGTTGGATCTAAACACGATTTCTTTTCCAAATAAGCAACTAACAGTTAAAATTTAACAACTAATCAATTACGCTTGATTCAAAACATAAGGCATAATAAGGAATGAATCGCTCAAGTCAACAATAATGACAACTTAAACTTAAATAATTAACCGAACCACCAAGACACGCAAATCAAGGAAAAGTAAAAAGACTCAAAATTCAGACAAAAGGGATGAACGACCAACCGACGGCACTCACAATAACAGACTGAGGTAAGGACTAGGGTCAAAAGCTATCTCCTCCACTCCCATCGGACATATAAGGCACGCTCAGACCTGTGAAGCCAGGTGGAGACGATACCCCGTACCTACCCGGTACTTGTACCTGCAATATCCTGCATCACCGAAGCACACATACATGCATATAGATATAGAATACACGGCACGCACACCGATGAAGGAGAATCGCGACGTTCCCTGTCTCATCGAAACGAGTGAAGGAAAATCGTCCCCTTGCATCCAATACAATAGCAAACACGCAACATATATATGACACATCAACTAGATAAAGTAAAATGTCAGTACGAGCAATAATCCACGAAACACTAGAAATCACCAATACTGAAATACTGAAAGTAACTCATGCATCCAATATCCAGATAAACATGATATAATATCAAATACGTCTGCAAAATGACGAGCAATCAAGTGCCAACTGAAAAGTAAACTGAAACACAAAATCAGTTTAATAAGTCCGATCAAAACGGGGTACTACACTTTCCCATACGACACTAGAACAAACTCAGATGAACTTAGAATCCAAGGAATACACATGGTCAGACGAACGGAGTTCAAGAAGAGAGAAACAATCATCTGGTCAAACACAACTCAAGGGTAATCACTTATTGACGGTACTCTAACTAGAGACCCGACCAACAACGGTCAACCACAATCATCATTCGACTCACACGCAAGGAGGATATGATCAAATATGACAGTACCACAATACAACAGTCAACTTGGAATCAAGGACTGAAATAGGTACCCCAAGTCAATCCATACGACAGGGTCCTACTAAACAAAGCAAAACATGCCATTTCATAATTAAAGGCGAATACAGAAATTAAACTCGCAAGGCAATAATCAGAAAAGACAATATTTCCTCAAATTGATTTAATCATTAAAATCGATCAAGTTTTCCTACAAGATCTAAATCAGATTACAGTTATCTATCTCATCAAGGGTTAAGTTGTTCTTGGTTTTCTAACTCCGAAGGTTCAAAGCATCGAACAGGCAAATTAAGCCATAAAGAGTCTTTAACCAATTCCATATTAATTAAACTCAGACAACTATTAATCAAATAAATAAGATATTTAATCTCCAATGCATCTCGTTTAAATTCAAATACCCAACGATAAATAATTTCACTTTTCAATTACTCAAATGATATGTTATAAGATAATATTTACAACATCAATCAGTAATTACATCGTATTTCAACGATTTTCCAATAACATATTATCCTCTATTGTTTTTAAACAAGACTATCTCATTTAGCCAACTTCCCTAATCAGCTAGAAGGTAAGATATCAATTTATTAGCCGAGTTCAATCAGAGAATAATCGACAATTTTAATTTACAATATTACAGTTGACGAACTTAATTAGAAAGAAGGCATACGCCACGAAATGATGTTGAATAACCATTAGCCTATAAACTCCTTTATAACATTAATCAATATCCAATCAACCTTTCAAGATTAATGCTACCTCATTCATAATTAGGAAGCTAAATAACATTTAACATTAAAATATCTTTCATAAAATGATATAAAATATCATATGTTTTTCTTTTTTTTTTTTAATTAAAAAAAAACATTTAAAAAAAAAAACCATTTTATAAAAATGATGTTTTAAGAAGAACAAAATGCATTTTAAAATAAAGGAGGGGCGAAGGTGCTGTGCCCTAACCCTAGCTGCAGCGCCGCTCGTGGGCGGCGCCACTGCGGTGCCCGCAAGCCGCGGCCACCAGTGGCTGCGAGCGCGGGAACGGGGGAAGGCGAAAGGCTGCGTGCGGGGGAAGGGGGAGGAGGAGCGGGGGAGCTCCGCTCCCCGCCTCCAATCCCCAAAAACATAGGGTTTGGTTTAATAATCTCGCACGGGCCGAACAAAACAATGCTCAGGCCGAACCAAAAACAACACCCAACATGAAATAAAATATATATTTTCTTTTTCCTTTTTAAACACAGTTCAATATAATATAATAAAAAGAATACGCCCAGTTCGGATTCGAACAAAAGCGTTTAAAGTTTTCTTTGAACACACAGTTCGGTGCATACAAACAAGAATGCCCACAACAAATTTCCTCATGAATATAAATTTTGATCTATTATGGGTTCGGTTTAAATGAACTGGGTTTGTTATCATTTTCTTGATGGTTTTCTCATCCTTAACAAACAGCCAAGGGTTTCAAACGCCCAAAAGCAAAGAGGGATAAACAACACCTCAAGAACACTTCCAGCCAAGCTGGTTAATCTACCAAATCAATTCATAAACATGGCATTTGATGGAGAATCTAAAACCAAGTTAAAACCCCCATTTTCATTCTAAACAACAACTAAAAATGAGAGTTGGATCCTACCTGATCTCGCGTTCCTGGCAAGATCGGCTGAAGAATCCCAATCTCAGCTGCCAAAGCCTCCAATTTCCATCTCCAATCCAAAACTTCTCCAAAAATGTCCCTCCTTTCATTTTTCCCCAAATTTGGGTTATATGAAAGAGTTGACCCAAAAATTCCATTTTTGGAATTTAAATTTCTTATTTAAAAATAATTCACAAAATTTAATTCTATTCAACTATATCAACAATATAACTTTTTTTTTTTTCAATTAAAAATCGATTTCCTCAATCAATTAAATTTAACCTTTCAAATTTTAGAATCCAACAGAATGCAACTACGTCTATTGCGATAAAATACAAAAATTCCTTTTCAACAGCATATATAAAATGCATTAAATATTCCAAATCAATCATTAAATCAAATTTGCTTCCAATTTAAAATAGGCAATTCATTAACAACGGAAATCGCATAATGAATACCTGATTAATTTAATCCATTAATCATCAATGCACAAACGCATATTTAATAAAGACAATTACTAAGGACTAAATAATCAATTTAACCATGCACATCAAGCATGCAAACCGAGAAGGTCAACCAAACAGACGACTCGCAAACCCAAACCAATAAGGGATTACCGACGACGACTGGCGATGCTCACTGGAGCACGACTAAGGTCAACTAGGGTCTTACGACCACCTAATCCAACTCTAAGGATAAAAGAGGTACACTCAAACCTGTACACCCAGGTGAAGATGAACTTTGCACTCATGCGGCGTTGTACCTGAAATTTCCTGCAACCAAAGATCATACATGCATACATATATAACAACTTAATGAAAGTGTTAGCTCAATGTTGATACCACGAACTAGGTACACTAACCGACTAGCATATACTAGAGTGAAAATCACATCAATAGCTATGCGTTAAATCAAACATCTGACAATAATCATTA
Source organism: Cryptomeria japonica (assembly GCF_030272615.1). Taxonomy (NCBI): domain Eukaryota; kingdom Viridiplantae; phylum Streptophyta; class Pinopsida; order Cupressales; family Cupressaceae; genus Cryptomeria; species Cryptomeria japonica. The sequence goes on along the minus strand of NC_081409.1, from coordinate 815,927,983 downwards.
TATCAAGATAACTAATCAAGATTAAACCAAGGTTAGAGATCGATTACGGTAGGGGTACTACATTTAGCATTTTAGTATTTAGTATTTTATTATTTTAACATTTTAACATTTATGCATTTTAGCATTTTGCATTTTACATTTTAGCATTTTAGCATTTAGCATTTAGCATTTTACCATTTTAGCATTTAGCATTTTTGCATTATCCATTTTGCATTTTGCGTTTTAGCATTTTGACATTTTAGCATTTTTGCATTTTTGCATTTTAGCATTTTAGCATTTAGCATTTAGCATTTTAGTATTTAGCATTTTTGCATTTTTGCATTTTAACATTTAAGTATTTAGCATTTTAGTATTTAGCATTTAGCATTTTTGCATGTAGCATTTTTGCATTTTGCATTTTGCGTTTTTGCATTTTGGCATTTTAGCATTTAGCATTTTTGCATTTTAGTATTTTAGCATTTAGCATTTTTGCATTTTGCATTTTGCATTTAGAATTTTTGCATTTAGCATTTTGCATTTAGCATTTTTGCATTTAGCATTTTAGCATTTTAGTGTTTAGCATTTTAGCATTTTAGCATTTAGCATTTTCGCATTTTTGCATTTTATCATTTTAGCATTTTGCATTTTAGCATTTAGCATTTTAACAGTTTTGTATTTTTGCATTTTTGTATTTTAGCATTTTAGCATTTAGCTTTAAGCATTTTTGCATTTTTGCATTTTTCCATTTTAGTATTTAGAAATTTAGCATTTTAGCATTTTAGCATTTTAGCATTTTAGCATTTAGCATTTTATCATTTTGGCATTTTGCATTTTGTATTTTGCATTTTAGTATTTTAGCATTTTAGCATCTAGCATTTTTGCATTTTGCATTTTTCATTTTTGCATTTTAGTATTTTAGCATTTTAGAATTTTAGCATTTAGCATTTTTGCATTTTTGCATTTTTGCATTTTAGCATTTTAGCATTTATCTTTTAGTGTTTTTGCTTTTTTACATTTTTGCATTTTTGCATTTTAGTATTTAGCATTTTAGCATTTAGCATTTTTGTATTTAGTATTTTAGCATTTTAGCATTTAGCATTTTTGCGTTTTTGCATTTTTGCATTTTTGCATTTTTGCATTTTAGCATTTTAGTATTTTAGCATTTTGCATTTTAGCATTTTAGCATTTAGCATTTTTGCATTTTTACATTTTAGCATTTACATTTTAGCATTTAGCATTTTTGCATTGTGCATTTTGCATTTTTGCATTTTAGCATTTAGCATTTTTGTATTTTAGCATTTTAGCATTTTAGCATTTAGCATTTTTGCATTTTGCATTTTGCCTTTTGCATTTTAGTTTTTTAGCATTTTAACATTTAGCATTTTTGTATTTTGCATTTTGCATTTTGCATTTTAGTATTTTAGCATTTTACCATTTAGCATTTTTGCATCTTAGCATTTTAGCATTTTAGCATCTAGCATTTTTGCATTTTGCATTTTTTATTTTTGCATTTTAGTATATTAGCATTTTAGCATTTAGCATTTTTGCATTTTTGCATTTTAGCATTTTAGCATTTATCTTTTAGCATTTTTGCATTTTTGCATTTTAATATTTAGCATTTTAGCATTTAACATTTTTGTATTTAGTATTTTAGCATTTTAGCATTTAGCATTTTTGCGTTTTTGCATTTTTGCATTTTTGCATTTTAGCATTTTAGTATTTTAGTATTTTAGCATTTTGCATTTTAGCATTTTAGCATTTAGCATTTTTGAATTTTTGCATTTTTGCATTTTAGCATTTACATTTTAGCATTTAGTATTTTTGCATTTTGCATTTTGCATTTTTGCATTTTAGCATTTAGCATTTTTGCATTTTAGCATTTTAGCATTTAGCATTTTTGCATTTTGCATTTTAGTTTTTTAGCATTTTAGCATTTAGCATTTTTGTATTTTGCATTTTGCATTATGCATTTTAGTATTTTAGTATTTTACCATTTAGCATTTTTGCATTTTTGCATTTTACCATTTTAGCATTTAGCATTTTAGAATTTAGAATTTTTGTATTTTTGCATTTTAGCGTTTTAGTAGTTAGCATTTTATAATTTAGCATTTTAGCATTTTAACATTTTAGCATTTTATTATTGTTTAGTTTCAGTGGATACATTACCATGATGTGTTAATCAAACTTATATGATATTATTTCATGCTTTATCTGGATATGAGATGCATAATTTATTTGTAGTATTTCAGTACTTGTGATTTATGGCATTTTATGGGTTATTGTTATGTACTAACACTTTACTTTATCTATACAATGTGGAATTATATGGTGTGTGTCTATGAGTGTATTGGATGCAAGGGGATGGTTTTCTTTCACTCATTTCAGTGAGATAGGGAACGTCACGATTCTCCTTCATCGATGTGTGTGCCATATTTTTTGTATTGTATATATATGCATGAGTGGTTCGATGATGTAGGATATTGTAGGTACAAGTATCGGGTAGGTATGGGGTATCGTCTCCACCTGACTTCATAGGTCTAAGCATGCCTTATATTTTTCAATGGAAGTGGATGAGATAGTAGTTGACCCTATTTTTACTCAGTTACACTCGTATGAGTGTCGTTAGTTGGTCGTCTTGTCAGTTTGTTTGGCCTTTGTATGTTTGTTATTTTGATCTTCTTATGAGTCTTTGCTTTGATTTGCTCAGTTGTGTGTTTAGTGGTTTTAATTAATTAATTAAATTTATTGTATTATCTCATAGTTGAATTGTTTATGCATTGAGATTATAAATTTAGTTAATTAAAAGAAATTATTAAATTAAGTTACAAGCTGCATGATATTAGAAATATATTTTTATTTAAATTTCTGTGAAAAAATAAATTAAATTAATTGTATTTATTATTTCCTAGAATTTTAAATAAATAAAAGAATAAAAGAATAAAAGAAAAAAAGAATAAATAAATAAATGAATAAAAGAATTAATTAGAATTAAAGTATTGTTTTAATTCTTTATTTCAAAAATTAATTAATTTGTAGGAGAAAAGAAAAGAAAGAATTATGAATTTTAATTATTGGATGTTAGCTTATATTTTGTTATAAAATTAGAAAAGAAAAAAAAATTACTTTTATTGTAAATTTAGGTTTGCTTGGGAAAAAGCTATTGAACCTAGAATTTTAGTTTAAATAGGGGTATAGGTCATTATTTTAGATACATGGGAAATAGGTTAGGAATTTAGGTGAAGAAATTTATTGGAAGCTTGTTTAAAAGATTAGGGCTCTTCTACAGATTTCTTCCAGGAAAGCTATACCAGGTTGGGTGGCTTCTTTTGATTGTTATTTTAAGAAAATATTTTATTTCTTTCTTCTTTCTGAATGATGTGTGTGTTAGGCTATTTGTCAAATCTAAAATCCTATCTAATTATTTCTTGTTCTTGACTAAAGTTCATTCTTGAAGTTAATTTCTAGTTTGTGGAAAAAAGTTATTACCTGGGTGTTTGTAGATTACATTTTGAGAAAATTGGGAAAAGTTATTTTAACAATTTTTGCCAAGATTTTTATTGTACATGGAACTCTATGATATTATTAGTTATTATAGAAATAAATTTAATGTATTATTAAAAGTTAAGGGAAATTATTTTATTATATTATTTTGGAGATATTATGTATTAATTAATTTCCCTGTAAATAAATTTGATTGGAAATAAATTTTGGGTGAAAATAAAATTTGCTTGTTTTAGATTATTGCACTTAAAAAAAAATTAATTAAAAAAAAAATTAATTAGAAAAAATAAAAATAAAAATAAAAAATAAAAAAATAAAAAAAAATTAATAAAAATAAATAAATAAATTTAAAAAAAAAAATAAAAAAAATATTATATGTATATAGTATTTTCTATGGTTTTAATTATGTTATTTTGGAAATGAAAGATATTTCAAAATTAAATCTTCCTTTTATTATATATTTTAATGTGATAAAATTATATAATATTATATTCATAGAATATATATATTTATGTAATTATATTATATTATTATATATAATTTTTACTTTGGAATTTAAGTTAGATTATTTTTAAAATCTAATCAGGTTTATTTGTAAATTAATCATGAACATATAATTAGGGGGTTAATTTTTGTGATTTTATTTAACTTTATTGGACAAATGACAACATTGATTTCTTGTATTAATATAGTTATATTTTTTTTATTTTGTGGAAATTCCTTATTTGCAAGTTATTTATGCTTTTGGTTATTGTAAAGAAAGATTACCTGTATTAGGGTCTTGTGTAAATGTTGTTTATAGTCAAGCTTAAATTCGTTGCAATTCTGGTTGAGTTATCATTGTGTTCTATGTTATTATATCTCCTTGGTCAGGTGTTGTTGTATAACCTTATTGATGTGAGCCATTGTGTGTGTTTGTCCAAATGGTCAATCTTGGGTTAGTGATTATGTATCCTTCACTTGTGCTTTGTTAGGATTATTTTATGGTTGTCTATTTCATCATAGAGTTCTCATAGTGAGAGACATTTCTTGTTAGTGTTCTATGAGAGAGAGTGGCTTTTGAGCGGGGGTTGTGCCCAAAGTGGATGACAAGATAACCCATTGAAAGTCAGTTAAAAAGTGATAACCTAATAATTGATTTGGGGATGCATAGAATAAATATTAATTAAGATAATGTGCCTCATGCATAGGTGAGTGCTTGTACAGGGCTCATAATATTACGAGAAGGCCTAGAATGGAAAACTTACCACCTTGTCTTCACGAAAGGATTGGTAGGGTCCGCATGAGACTTAGTTGGAATCAGAGGCTCGGGAGAGGTTACTAGGAGAAACCCAGGATGGGGGCCAGGATCTATGGAGGTTGTACCATGGTAACCATCAAGCTATGCAATGACACTCTATCCTTAGGGTCACTAGTGTTTTGTGAGTTGAGTCACATGGATGTTTGTGAAGTCTTGTAGTCCTTTCGCACTTGTCTTACTTTTCTTGCTTGAGGGTTTTCTACTATCTCCTAGCATGGTGGGGTGGTTCCATTTTGGGATCACATGGTCAGGCGGTAATGCCACTTCCCATCAGATATTATGGATTGTATCTTCAGGCAAGGAAAGGCTTTGCTGGTGTTTCTTGGTTCGTGGTTTATGTACCATCTCTTGTTCAAGATCATTGTTCAATTGAGACCTTGTGGTCATTGTATTAGACTTTTATGTAACCTTGGTATTGTAACTTTGTAATCAGTGGCATTATTGGAAGCCATGTATTTATGGATATTGTAATATTATGTCAGTGAAATGAATGTTATTGCTTGATCTTATGTTTAAATGGTTTATGGAAATTGCGTACATTGGAATACTTTTATTTTTTTATAATAAAATTTGGATGTATGTGTAGTTTTAAACTAAAGCATTCTGTAGTACCCCGTTTTGATCGGACTTATTAGACTGATTTTGTGTTTCAGTTTACTTTTCAGTTGGCACTTGATTGCTCGTCATTTTGCAGACATATTTGATATTATATCATGTTTATCTGGATATTGGATGCATGAGTTACTTTCAGTATTTCAGTATTGGTGATTTCTAGTGTTTCGTGGATTATTGCTCGTACTGACATTTTACTTTATCTAGTTGATGTGTCATATATATGTTGCGTGTTTGCTACTGTATTGGATGCAAGGGGACGATTTTCCTTCACTTGTTTCGATGAGACAGGGAACATCACGATTCTCCTTCATCGGTGTGCGTGCCGTGTATTCTATATCTATATGCATGTATGTGTGCTTCGGTGATGCAGGATATTGCAGGTACAAGTACCGGGTAGGTACGGGGTATCGTCTCCACCTGGCTTCACAGGTCTGAGCGTGCCTTATATGTTCGATGGGAGTGGAGAAGATAGCTTTTGACCCTAGTCATTACCTCAGTCTGTTATTGTGAGTGCCGTCAGTCGGTCGTTCATCCCTTTTGTCTGAATTTTGAGTCTTTTTACTTTTCCTCGATTTGCGTGCCTTGGTGGTTCGGTTAATTATTTAAGTTTAAGTTGTCATTATTGTTGACTTGAGCGATTCATTCCTTATTATGCCTTATGTTTTGAATCAAGCGAAATTGATTAGTTATTAAATTTTAACTGTTAGTTGCTTATTTGGAAAAGAAATCGTGTTTAGATCCAACGAAAGAAATGGAATAGATTAGTTAATTGCCTTTAAATATATTCAATTAAGTTAACTCATTGCTTTCCTATTTAGTAAAAAAAAATTGATTTAAATTGATACTTATGAAAATGTAATTTTCAAAAAGGGAATTTTTCATTTATTGTTTTGAGAAATTTGAAAAAAAAGAAAAATAGAAAAAAGAAAAGAAAGTCAATGGGGAATTTTAATATTTTTTTTAATAGAAATTTTGGGCAACCTAGAAAATTAGGTTAAGAGATTTTTCTTACTAAGCCATTTTGGAGGAGATTTTGGGGGTTATGCTTATTTTGGAGGAGGAGAAAGGAATTTTGGAAAATTGGCTTGAAGGGAGGATTTGGGTGTGAACCAGTTGGGATTCTTGCTTGGAAATCAAAGGTTGGTTGAATCCTTGCTTATTGCAACAAAAAAATCATTGCTTTCCTTCCTCTTGCTGTTAATTGTTTAAAATCTTGAAGTGTTTGTTTGTTATGGGTTATGGAGGAAGAATTCAACTATTTTGATTATCAAATTTAAACTTAATTTCTTCCCATGTAGTTTCCTTAACTGACTTCTTAATGTTTCATCTTTGCTATGCAAGAAATTTCTTGGTTTACCATGCTGTTTGTAATTAGGAATTTTGATGAGTTTTGGTAGTGTTATGCTGGCAAAATTTTGCCAAGCATTCATAAAATATCTCCCCTAAAAATTTCCAGTTTTAAAAATGATAGTTATGAGTTAAAATTCCTTGTTTATGCTTGATTTGAAACAAATAGTTTCAATTGGGGTTTGGGGATTTAGTCTATTCCCATTTAATTAAACTTTTAAAGCAAACTGGGCAAATTTGAATGAAATATTAATGCCCCTGTTTTGTCTCAGAAAATTGGTGATTGCTGGTAAAATTGTGACTCCTTTTAAGTTAATTTTGTTTGTTTGTATGTTGATAAACTTGATGGCTGGGAGTTTAATTTTATTTATTGTGTTTGACAGAGGTTTTCACCTCTGTCTGTGTCTTTAGTTTCTGTTCTATTTAATCCTCTGTCATTTTTATTTGTAAAGGTTTTTAACTATTAAATTAAATAAAATTTAATTTGTTAAATTGAAATTTAAATTGTGTTGGGGGCGGTGGCGGGGAGCTGGGCTCGACCCAGCCACGCACCCCCCTCCTTTCCCTTCCCTTTAGCTGTGCTCGCTGCATCCCCAACGTGGGAAAAGGCAGCAGCGCTGCTTTCCCCAAGCTGGGAATGCAGCTCGCTGCATTTCCCAGTTTGGGAAAGGCAGCGCTTGCTGCCTGTGGGTTCGTGGGGGCCCACGGGGCTTTAAACATTATTTTTTTTAATGTTTTTTTTTGTTAGTTTAAAAAAAAATGAAAATGATAAAAAGTTAAGTTAGTGGTAAGTAATATGGTTAGTGTTATGGTATATTTAATACTATATGATAAGATATTGTTATTTTATAATAAAATAATAATATGTTACCATGTAATATTAAATAACAATAATATGTTAAAGGTTTTTTAATAAATTCTATGCGCGTTATTCGTTTTAGTATTAAGCAATAATATATTGTTATTTTAACAATAATAACAATATGTTATTATTTAATATTAAATAATAATAATGTGTTAAATATAGTTTACGATGATGTTAAGATTAATGAGTAATTCTTTGATTTAGTAATGGGGATTAATTGATTGGTATCGTGAAAATAAATCAAATGATTTAGAGGTTAGTGGTAATGTTGGGATTAAGGAAAGTCGGATTAAATTTAATATTGGTGTTGTTATCCAAGTATTATAAAATAGTTGTATGAGGATTGTATTCGTCAAATAGATGTTATTTTGGAATTATTTTATAATAGCTTGTATACATTGGTTCAATTTGATTTAAATTTTGACTGCTCAAAGAAAGATTGTTTGTAGTGTTTTTATCATTGTAGTCTAGTCCTTTTAATGTCATCGCATTATGTTTAAAATGGTCATTATGTTGTCGATGTTTGCCCTTGGTCAGGTGTCGTTGTTCAAACCTTGAGGAAGTGGGCTTTTATGTGATATGTCCCTTATGGTTAACTCTGGGTTTGTGACCGTGAGTCCTACACCTGCGTTATGTCTGGATAATTTATGGTTGTTGTCCACCATAGAGTTCTCATAGATAGCCCTATCCAGTTAGTGACCTAGTAGAGAGAGTGGCTTTCAGGCGGGGGCCGCACCCAAAGTGGATGGCAGGATAACCCCTCAAAAGTCAGCTATTAAGTGATAACCTAATAATTGTTTAGGGGGTGGGTAGTTATTAATTTAATTAAGATAATAAACCCCGTACACGGTTGAGTGCTTGTATAGGCTCAAGGTGTTTGGGAAGGCCTGGAATGGCAAACCTACCACCTTGTCTTCACGAAAGGATGGTAGGGTCCGCATGATGCTTAGATGGAGCCGGGGGTTCGGGAGAGGTTACCAGGATAACCCATGATGGGGGCCGGGACCTATGGAGACCTTCCTAGGGTAACCATGTTAAGCCATGTGATGACACTCTCTCTCTAGGGTCGCTAGTGTTTTGTGAGTCGAGTCACTTGTGTACTGCGGAGTCATGTGTACTGTTGTTCTTTTCTTGCTTGCTTGAGGGTCGTCTGCTATCTCCTAGCACGGTGGGGTGGTTCCATTTTGGGATCACATGGTCGGGTGGTAGTGCCACTTCCCATTGGATGCCTTGTTCCTACCTTCACGCGAGGATTGGCTTCGCCGGTGCATCTTGGTTCGTGCTTCTTGTAGCACTTATATTCTTGGTTTTGTACTTTGAGGCCGTGTGGTCATTGTATCAACAACTTGAAAAAAAATTGTAATTTATTGTTCTATGGAAGCCATGTAATTTTATGGAATATTGTAATTTAAGTCATGGGATGTATATTGTTTCAGTTATCTTTCCTATTTGTATAAATGAATCTTTGGAAGTATGTATGTTGTAATTCTGTAAGCCTATCTTTTGAAGATCAATTTATGAATATGAACTATTTTATCGTTATTGGCTTTCCTTAATTTAAATGGAAGATTGGATTAATATTGTGATGTGGTTTTTATTTCGAAGTAATCTTCGTTGGTAACCCTTTAGGATGTAATGTTAGTCTTCCGCTTATGTTAATTATTGAGCAAGGTTATGTTTATTTCCCTTAATCTTTAAAAAAAAAATTTATTGCGCCTTTTAGTTGCCTTATTGTGTTGCTATCCTTTAGGGTTCCTGGCGGGGCATTACATTTGGTATCAGAGCCCATGTTTCAACATTGGGTACTCTGGGATTGTAGTGAGCCCATTCAGTTTGACCTTGTGTGTAGATCTTAGTGTTTGGATTTCCCTTGCTATATCCTTGTCATTGATCTGAACCGTTTTCTCTTTTGCAGTTTTGGTCATGGTTAGGAAAGCTAGGGGTGTTGGCCGTGTCGGTGGCCGTAATAGAGGTAGAGGTGGGAGACGAGGCCGAGGTTCAGACCGCCATAGTCCTTCACCACCTCCTGCTCATGTGAGTGTGGATCAGGAACAGTCAGTGCATCAGGAGTTACCGCATGTAGAAGAGCCGGTTCCCGAAAGGGAAGAGCTGAGGCAGATGTTTCAGGAAGTTCTAGCTAGGCTAGGCCCCAGGCCTGAAGGTGAGCAGCCCATCCATGCTTAGGTTGGGGAGTCGTATCAGCATGTTTCAGAGGAGAGAGAGAGAGAGAGGTCTCCTAGGAGGCGAGAGGTTCCAGTTGGTCATGATTGAGCTCCCTCGAGTCACATCAAGGATCTTTTGAGGACCAACCCTCCTTTCTTCGATGGTCGAGGCACAGGTCTCGAGGCAGAGACTTGGTTGATTAGTTTGGATAGGTGTTTCGCTATGTTTCCATACAGTAGCAACACTCGAGCGAGATGTGCGATCATGCGTCTCGATGATTTTGCTTCCATATGGTGGAAGTTAGAGGAAGAGAAGATTGTTTTGAATATCAATACTGTTTCTTGGGAGATCTTCTTAGAGAGGTTCAGAGCACGGTATCTTTCACCGCAGTGGAGACAGACTCGGGCAGATGAGTTCTATTCATTGCGACAGTTTGGTATGTCAGTTGACCAGTTCGAGCATAGATTCTATGAGCTGAAGCAGTATGCCGGGATTGGCAACGATGAGGCTATGCTCGTACAACATTTCTTGAGAAGTCTTAACGACCGCATTAGTGGAGGGGTTAGAGTTTTTGAGCCAGTTTCAGTGGAGGCAGCGGTGGCGAAAGCCAGATTGGTTGAGCAGAACCTCATCCGTGCGCATGGTGGACAGGCAGGAGTTCAGATAGGGAGTGTTCCTTCCAGTGGGAACAGAGCTCGTGGGAATCAGTCCCAGTCAGCGGCACCATTCAGGACTCCTCAGGCACCCGCTAAGGGTGGACAGCAGCAGCAGCCGCAACAGCAACCGCAGCAGCAGAAACCGAAACAGTCTCAGGGCCAGCAGGGTGGCAACCCTCCTCATAGAAGAAACAGGAACCGGCGGAGGAGCAAACAGGGTTTTCCAGGACAGTCTTCTCAGAGTGCATCACAGGCCCCTAGTAGGGGAAGCTTTCAGCAGTCCAGTGGGCCGACTGGAGGTAGAGGACCTGGTAGAGGAGCTTGCTACTCTTGTGGGCAGTATGGTCATATAGCCGTGCAGTGTCCTCAGCGTATCCACCAGACAGGGAATCAGGGGCCAGTTGCATCAGAGCCTACAGTAGGGGATGCCGGTAGGACCCACAGAGTGTTTGCAGCGGTTGATAACCGCCAGGCTGAGCATCAGGGGACAGTTATTGAGGCCGCAGGTGTGTTGGGTGGTATCCCTATCTCAGTGCTTTTTGACTCCGGTGCATCGGATTCTTTTATTTCTTCATCCATTGTGGAGCGGTGTGGACTCACGTCTGCTAAGCAGGCGGATAGGTGGCAGGTAGAGTTGGCTACCGGGGTGTGCGTGGTCGTAGATGCCTTTGTTCCTAGTTGTGAGTTGGATCTAGGTCCCTTTGTGACTTCTGTTGACCTTCGTGTCATTCCTTTGGGATCCTATGGAGTAGTGTTGGGGATGGATTGGTTATCATCTCACAGTGCTCATGTGGACTGTCGTCAGAAGACAGTAGAGTGTTTAGATGACCATGGCAGGAAAGTGGGGATCGTTGGAGTTCAGAGATCGATATCCTTACGTATGATTTCCGCTATGCAACTTAAGCGGTGTATGCGTAGAGGATGTCCGCTTTTTGCAGTGACTCTTGAGGATATGGATGAGGGAGAGAGTCGAGAAATCGCTCTTGATGGTCACCCTATTCTTCGAGAGTTTGCTGATGTGTTTCCTTTGGAGATTCCTGGTATGCCTCCGAAGCGAGACATAGATTTCCGCATTGATTTGGTTCCTGGTGCAGAACCTATTTCGAGAGCTCCATATCGGATGACTACTCAGGAGTTGAGTGAGTTGAAGTTGCAGGTGCAAGAATTGTTGGCCAAGGGATTCATTCGTCCTAGTGTCTCTCCTTGGGGTGCGCCTGTTATCTTCGTAAAGAAGAAAGATGGTTCTCTTCGGTTATGCATTGATTACCGACAGCTGAATAAGGTAACCATCCGGAATCGATATCCATTGCCTTGTATTGACGATCTTTTCGATCAGGTGAAGGGAGCCATGGTGTTCTCTAAGATTGATCTGAAATCCGAGTACCATCAGTTACGCATTCATGATGCAGACATTCATAAGACAGCGTTTCGCACTCGTTATGGTCACTATGAGTTCACAGTAGTACCATTTGGGTTGACAAACGCGCCTTCAGTTTTCATGTGCCTCATGAATGGGGTTTTCCGTGCATACCTGGATCATTTTGTCCTTGTGTTCTTGGATGATATATTGATTTATTCCAGATCTATGGAAGAGCATGAGGGTCACTTGCGTCTAGTTTTGCAGTGTTTGAGGGAGAATCAGCTTTATGCCAATTTGGCGAAGTGTGATTTCTTCCAGACTGAGGTGAAATATCTTGGTCATGTGGTTTCAGGAGAGGGTGTATCTGTGGATCCTTCGAAGATCCAAGCCATAGTGGATTGGCCAGCGCCGACCAATGTTTCAGAGGTTCGGAGCTTTATGGGATTGGCCGGATATTACCGCCGCTTTGTTAAGGATTTTTCCCGTATAGGTCACCCGATTACTTCTCTTCAGAGGAAAGGGAAGAAGTTTGTTTGGTCAGAGCAGTGTGAGTTAGCGTTTCGTGCCTTGAAGGAACTCCTTGTCAGTGCTCCGATTTTGGCAGTCCCTGATCCATCCAGAGAGTTTATGGTATGCACAGATGCCTCTTTAGAAGGTATAGGTGCGGTGCTTATGCAGGATGGACGTGTGGTTTCCTATGAGTCTCGCAAACTCAAGGACCACGAGTTGAACTATCCAGTTCATGATTTGGAGTTGGCAGCTGTAGTGCATGCGTTGGTTAGGTGGTGTCACTTTCTGTTAGGGCATCGGTTTGAGCTGCATAGTGATCACCGCAGTTTGCAATATATCTTCACGCAGCCGAACTTGAATGCTCGACAGCGAAGGTGGATGGAATTCCTCTGCGAGTATGATTTTGAGGTTCGATATATTCAGGGGAAGGAGAATGTAGTGGCTAATGCCTTGAGTCGTAGGCGGCATGAAGTTTCAACTTTGTCCCTTGGAGTGGACTTGAGACAGAGAATTCTTGGAGTTCTTCCTCAGGACTCTTGGTATCAGGATGTTAGAGCCGTGTTGGAGTCCGAAAGGCCCTTAGAGGGTAGATTCGCTGGGTATAGTCTTGAGGCGGATGGCATTCTACGTCATCTTGGTCGGATCTATGTACCTCCTTTGGAGGGTCTTCGCACTTTGATCATGACTGAGGCCCATCGTGCACCTTATTCGGCACATCCAGGTGTCAAGAAGATGCATGCAGATCTTAGACAGATTTATCATTGGGCTGGTATGAAGCGTGACATTGCCGATTTTGTGTCGAAGTGTTTGGAATGTCAGCGAGTGAAGGCGGAGCATCAGCACCCAGCAGGGCTTTTACAGCCTAATTTAGTACCGGATTGGAAATGGGACATCATTTCCATGGATTTCATTGTTGGGTTGCCTGTTTCTTCACGTCATCATGATGCCATCATGGTCATTGTTGACAGGTTGACAAAGGTTGCTCATTTTGTTCCTATCCGAGCTTCCTATACAGCAGCAGTGGTGGCTCGTGTCTTCTTGGAAGATGTGGTGAGATTGCATGGGATTCCAAGGCGGATAATCTCTGATAGAGATCCAGTCTTTACCTCAGCATTGTGGACCTCACTTCAGCATGCTTTGGGAACTCAGTTGAACTTCAGTTCAGCTTATCACCCAGAGACGGATGGTTAGACTGAGCGTGTGAATCAGGTTTTAGAGGACATGCTTCGCATGTATGTTATGGACCAGCAGTCACGTTGGGAGGATTATATTTATCTTGTGGAGTTTGCTTATAACAACGGATATCATAGCTCCATAGGTATGTCACCCTTTCAGGCTTTGTATGGTCGTCCTTGCCGTACTCCGTTGAGTTGGGATCGGTTAGAGGACAGGGTGCTCATAGGCCCGGATATCCTTCGAGAGATGGAGCAGCAGGTAGAGCGGATTCGTGAGCATTTGGCAGCTGCACAGGATAGGCAGAAGAAGTATGCAGATGCTCACAGGGTAGATCGTCAGTTTTCTGTTGGCGACCGTGTATTCTTGAGAGTGCGTCCGCGTAAGAGTCCGATCCGTTATGGAAAGGGTTCTAAGTTGGCGCCTCGTTTTGTTGGCCCGTTTGAGATCCTTGAGAGGATAGGACCTGTTGCCTACCATCTTGCTTTGCCACCGAGTCTATCCTGCATCCACGATGTCTTTCATGTTTCAGTTCTTCGGCCTTATCACCCAGATGTGACTCATGTTCTTGATTGGAACGCTTTGCAGGTCGAGGACGGGCAGCTTTCTATGGAGCCCGTGCGCATTCTTCAGCGTCGGGATTTGACCCTCAGGGGACGCACCATCGACCAGGTAAGGGTCCTATGGGACCCAAATGATGAGACCTCGGCGACATGGGAGGATGCAGCGAAGATGAGAGAGCTCTATCCTTATCTGTTTTAGGCTTCCAGGAGTAAGCCTAGTTTTGTGGGGGAGAATGTAGTACCCCGTTTTCATCGGACTTATTAGACTGATTTTGTGTTTCAGTTTACTTTTCAGTTGGCACTTGATTGCTCGTCATTTTGCAGACATATTTGATATTATATCATGTTTATCTGGATATTGGATGCATGAGTTACTTTCAGTATTTCAGTATTGGTGATTTCTAGTGTTTCGTGGATTATTGCTCGTACTGACATTTTACTTTATCTAGTTGATGTGTCATATATATGTTGCGTGTTTGCTACTGTATTGGATGCAAGGGGACGATTTTCCTTCACTCATTTCGATGAGACAGGGAACGTCGCGATTCTCCTTCATCGGTGTGCGTGCCGTGTATTCTATATCTATATGCATGTATGTGTGCTTCGGTGATGCAGGATATTGCAGGTACAAGTACCGGGTAGGTACGGGGTATCGTCTCCACCTGGCTTCACAGGTCTGAGCGTGCCTTATATGTCCGATGGGAGTGGAGGAGATAGCTTTTGACCCTAGTCATTACCTCAGTCTGTTATTGTGAGTGCCGTCAGTCGGTCGTTCATCCCTTTTGTCTGAATTTCGAGTCTTTTTACTTTTCCTCGATTTGCGTGCCTTGGTGGTTCGGTTAATTATTTAAGTTTAAGTTGTCATTATTGTTGACTTGAGCGATTCATTCCTTATTATGCCTTATGTTTTGAATCAAGCGAAATTGATTAGTTATTAAATTTTAACTGTTAGTTGCTTATTTGGAAAAGAAATCGTGTTTAGATCCAACGAAAGAAATGGAATAGATTAGTTAATTGCTTTTAAATATATTCAATTAAGTTAACTCATTGCTTTCCTATTTAGTAAAAAAAAATTGATTTAAATTGATACTTATGAAAATGTAATTTTCAAAAAGGGAATTTTTCATTTATTGTTTTGAGAAATTTGAAAAAAAAGAAAAATAGAAAAAAGAAAAGAAAGTCAATGGGGAATTTTAATATTTTTTTTAATAGAAATTTTGGGCAACCTAGAAAATTAGGTTAAGAGATTTTTCTTACTAAGCCATTTTGGAGGAGATTTTGGGGGTTATGCTTATTTTGGAGGAGGAGAAAGGAATTTTGGAAAATTGGCTTGAAGGGAGGATTTGGGTGTGAACCAGTTGGGATTCTTGCTTGGAAATCAAAGGTTGGTTGAATCCTTGCTTATTGCAACAAAAAAATCATTGCTTTCCTTCCTCTTGCTGTTAATTGTTTAAAATCTTGAAGTGTTTGTTTGTTATGGGTTATGGAGGAAGAATTCAACTATTTTGATTATCAAATTTAAACTTAATTTCTTCCCATGTAGTTTCCTTAACTGAATTCTTAATGTTTCATCTTTGCTATGCAAGAAATTTCTTGGTTTACCATGCTGTTTGTAATTAGGAATTTTGATGAGTTTTGGTAGTGTTATGCTGGCAAAATTTTGCCAAGCATTCATAAAATATCTCCCCTAAAAATTTCCAGTTTTAAAAATGATAGTTATGAGTTAAAATTCCTTGTTTATGCTTGATTTGAAACAAATAGTTTCAATTGGGGTTTGGGGATTTAGTGTATTCCCATTTAATTAAACTTTTAAAGCAAACTGGGCAAATTTGAATGAAATATTAATGCCCCTGTTTTGTCTCAGAAAATTGGTGATTGCTGGTAAAATTGTGACTCCTTTTAAGTTAATTTTGTTTGTTTGTATGTTGATAAACTTGATGGCTGGGAGTTTAATTTTATTTATTGTGTTTGACAGAGGTTTTCACCTCTGTCTGTGTCTTTAGTTTCTGTTCTATTTAATCCTCTGTCGTTTTTATTTGTAAAGGTTTTTAACTGTTAAATTAAATAAAATTTAATTTGTTAAATTGAAATTTAAATTGTGTTGGGGGCGGTGGCGGGGAGCTGGGCTCGACCCAGCCACGCACCCCCCTCCTTTCCCTTCCCTTTAGCTGTGCTCGCTGCATCCCCAGCGTGGGAAAAGGCAGCAGCGCTGCTTTCCCCAAGCTGGGAATGCAGCTCGCTGCATTTCCCAGTTTGGGAAAGGCAGCGCTTGCTGCCTGTGGTTTCCTGGGGGCCCACGGGGCTTTAAACATTATTTTTTTTAATGTTTTTTTTTGTTAGTTTTAAAAAAAATGAAAATGATAAAAAGTTAAGTTAGTGGTAAGTAATATGGTTAGTGTTATGGTATATTTAATACTATATGATAAGATATTGTTATTTTATAATAAAATAATAATATGTTACCATGTAATATTAAATAACAATAATATGTTAAAGGTTTTTTAATAAATTCTATGCGCGTTATTCGTTTTAGTATTAAGCAATAATATATTGTTATTTTAACAATAATAACAATATGTTATTATTTAATATTAAATAATAATAATGTGTTAAATATAGTTTACGATGATGTTAAGATTAATGAGTAATTCTTTGATTTAGTAATGGGGATTAATTGATTGGTATCGTGAAAATAAATCAAATGATTTAGAGGTTAGTGGTAATGTTGGGATTAAGGAAAGTCGGATTAAATTTAATATTGGTGTTGTTATCCAAGTATTATAAAATAGTTGTATGAGGATTGTATTCGTCAAATAGATGTTATTTTGGAATTATTTTATAATAGCTTGTATACATTGGTTCAATTTGATTTTAATGTTGACTGCTCAAAGAAAGATTGTTTGTAGTGTTTTTATCATTGCAGTCTAGTCGTTTTAATGTCGTCGCATTATGTTTAAAATGGTCATTATGTTGTCGATGTTTGCCCTTGGTTAGGTGTCGTTGTTCAAACCTTGAGGAAGTGGGCTTTTATGTGATATGTCCCTTATGGTTAACTCTGGGTTTGTGACCGGGAGTCCTACACCTGCGTTATGTCTGGATAATTTATGGTTGTAGTCCACCATAGAGTTCTCATAGATAGCCCTATCCAGTTAGTGACCTAGTAGAGAGAGTGGCTTTCAGGCGGGGGCCGCACCCAAAGTGGATGGCAGGATAACCCCTCGAAAGTCAGCTATTAAGTGATAACCTAATAATTGTTTAGGGGGTGGGTAGTTATTAATTTAATTAAGATAATACACCCCGTACACGGTTGAGTGCTTGTATAGGCTCAAGGTGTTTGGGAAGGCCTGGAATGGCAAACCTACCACCTTGTCTTCACGAAAGGATGGTAGGGTCCGCATGATGCTTAGATGGAGCCGAGGGTTCGGGAGAGGTTACCAGGATAACCCATGATGGGGGCCGGGACCTATGGAGACCTTCCTAGGGTAACCATGTTAAGCCATGTGATGACACTCTCTCTCTAGGGTCGCTAGTGTTTTGTGAGTCGAGTCACTTGTGTACTGCGGAGTCATGTGTACTGTTGTTCTTTTCTTGCTTGCTTGAGGGTCGTCTGCTATCTCCTAGCACGGTGGGGTGGTTCCATTTTGGGATCACATGGTCGGGTGGTAGTGCCACTTCCCATCGGATGCCTTGTTCCTACCTTCACGCGAGGATTGGCTTTGCTGGTGCATCTTGGTTCGTGCTTCTTGTAGCACTTATATTCTTGGTTTTGTACTTTGAGGCCGTGTGGTCATTGTATCAACAACTTGAAAAAAAATTGTAATTTATTGTTCTATGGAAGCCATGTAATTTTATGGAATATTGTAATTTAAGTCATGGGATGTATATTGTTTCAGTTATCTTTCCTATTTGTATAAATGAATCTTTGGAAGTATGTATGTTGTAATTCTGTAAGCCTATCTTTTGAAGATCAATTTATGAATATGAATTATTTTATCGTTATTGGCTTTCCTTAATTTAAATGGAAGATTGGATTAATATTGTGATGTGGTTTTTATTTCGAAGTAATCTTCGTTGGTAACCCTTTAGGATGTAATGTTAGTCTTCCGCTTATGTTAATTATTGAGCAAGGTTATGTTTATTTCCCTTAATCTTTAAAAAAAAAATTTATTGCGCCTTTTAGTTGCCTTATTGTGTTGCTATCCTTTAGGGTTCCTGGCGGGGCATTACACATTCAATTAATCTAATTAAATGGATTAACTGTGGTGTTAATATAGTCTACAAAATAATCTTTGTTGGTAACCCTTAGGAAAACATATGTTAGACTTCTATTGTGTTATTAAACGTTCAATGGTTTTATTTAGTGCACTTAGTCTTTAACAAAAAAAAAATTATTTCACCCTTTAGTTGCCTAGTTGTGTTGTTTTCCTTTAGGGTTCCTCGTGGGGCATTACAAAGAAGATTATCAAAAGAATCCAAATCAACAATTACTTTACATATTTTACCTTGTCTTAGACATTGAGTTCTGAAGATGGATACTTGTGGTTGAACTTATTGCTGCCCTTGACCCCTTCTAAACATCAGGAAGTCACCTTCAAGTACTAAAGAAACCTTACCAAACCTCTCTTCTTCTAGTTGTTCTTCTCCTTGTGCTAATCCTAGTCCTCTACCTGATCCAAATCCGCTTCCACCATTGTAGCCTCCCCTTTGATCAGAAAATGATTCCTTTCCCTTGTCATTGATGTCTTTTCCTTATCCTTCATTGTTAAGCCTACTTCCCCTTCCTCTATTTGCACCACCTCTATCACTTCCTCCTTGTCTCTCTTACTTCCTCTTTACCTTTTCTTCAGCCCTTATAGCCAATTGAAAACACTCTCAAAGTGTCTTTGGTATACTCAAACCAATCTCATCGTGCAAGTTGTATCTAAGCCCATTAAGATATCTTGCAACCTTCTCATCCTCATCTTCTTATCCACTTCTTATACTCAACGTGTGAAATTTCTCATTGTAGTTCATCACATCCATGTCATTTTGTTTCAGATTTTGTCTCAACCTCTTTGTCTGAATTGCATAATTAGATGGAAGCAATTGATCCTTCATCATGGCCTTCATCCTACTCTATGTGGTGATCTTAGGAATCCCTCTTTCCAATCTCTTTGTCTACACAATACTCCATGATGTTATAGAAGTTCCTCTTAATTTGTCTTAGAAAACTTCACCTTGTTTTGCTCATCCATGTCCTCATACTCAAAGTAATTCTCAAGGGCATCTATCCACCCCAATACCTCTTCACAATCCATCTTGTCATGGTAGATAGGAAAATCAATGGTTGTCTTACTTCCACCTCCTTGTACTGCCTTAAATAACCTCACCATCCTCTCTCTTCAAGGTCTAGTTCCCCTTCTCTATTCCCTTCATTTGGATTCTCATTTGCTCCATCATTTTCTTCAGCAGCTTCTTCCTCATTCTCTCTTTGTGGCCCTCTTCTACATCCTCTCTTCAAGGCTTCCAACCTTGCCTGCAATGTTGCATTCTCCCTTATCATTTGTCTTATCTCTCTATCTCTTGCTTCTTCTTTCTCTCTCCTTTTGCTCCCCTCCATTTCCAAGGTCTCTTTCAACTCTTGGTTCTCCCTTGCTATTTGTTGTTCTAGAGGCATCTTGTCTATACCCCAACTCACTAAAAAAGTTATCTCTCTTCCATTATTCCCACAAGAACCTACTAGTGGCTATAATAACACAATGATGCAAATGTATTGGGTTCTTTCACAAATATGAATTTGTCTTACACTTTGTTCTTCAAACCCCAAGGGTTCACTAGGTTTCCTTCCACACAAAGTCCTTTCAAAGCACCAAAAATTTATCCCAATTCAAACACCACTTTCTAGGGTTTTCTCACACTCTAAACAATCTAAATCAATAGGTTATACACAAACAATAAATTGGCTCACTTACTGACCCTTACCCGGGTAACTAGGCAGGCCAATTTGCTAGTAACCCTATTTAGCGGGTAATTTACCCTTTACTGAAAATTCTTCCCAAAAACTTAAAAAAAAAATAATTTCCCGATACCCTTTTGGACATTATTTAACATATGTAAATATCATATATTTTTCTTTTAGACCAACTGCACGGACCAATACCCTGCTACTGCACATTTAGGCCTAATTAGGCCATTATTACAAAGCAAGTACAAACATATCAACTCCCCTCTATTCCAAAAATTAAAAAATTCTTAGGCTAGGTCTCAAATAAAAGTATTTTTACATTTATTTTGGCATCCACGCTTATTTGATACGTCAAACCCCAAACCCTTCTATTTAGGCCTTCAAAACTAGGGCCTCCTCAAATCCACTCTTCCAATCACTTCCAAAACTTATACTTCATGATTAACCATTTATTTATCATGTAATAAAATATTACATACTAATATAGTGCCCTCATTAAGGCCAAACTCCTACTGCTTTACCTATGCCACCATTCCCATGCACCTTTCTCATGCAAACTTGAACTCAAAAGGTGATCACCCATCATGCCAGCTCCATCCCTACACTTTTACCTGTATTTTAGTCTATAATACACCATTAGGGACTCATTCCTAAAGAAACATCAAATACATAAAAAGAAATGAACCCTAAAACTTCATTTTGACTCCCAAATTAGCACAAACAAGCACATACAACACTAGTTTTGGGACAATCAACTATATATGCACCAAATGAATTAAAATAATTACAATAACATATTAAAAATACCTTTCAAAGAGTATAGATCAAAATGAAGAGATAAAACAATAATTTGTTTCAGATTCCACTCATGAATGCAAGGAAAATGTTAAATTTTATTGTAGCAGTTTGGTATTACAAAGATCAATCTTCAAAATAAACTCTAGAAACCTCTCCTCACATGGGAAGGATGTTTTTAAATTTATTTTCACCCCCCAAATTGAAAATAAATCCCATAACTACCCAAGAACCAACTAGCATTGGAAATCCACCATTTTGAAATTGCACAAATTGACAATTTTTGACATAACTAGAAAAACTTTCTCAATTTGACTTTATGACATCAAAAACTTAACCTAATGACTTAAAAATATTTAAAATACTTGATATACCCCAAATTGACACCTAATATGCCTTCTTAACATTTATTACTTAAATTTGCTCATTTGACAACATTGACACAATTTTGACAATTTTGACACAACTAGACAACTTGACTCAACTTGACTCAACCATGACAAATATTGGCTTTACATGCCTTATTAAATTGTTTTAGGTTTGAAATGACCCTCATTACATCAATCCATTCTTTATAGACACGTTAGACCTTATAGGCCCCTTAGGTGCTCACCGGTTAGTATTATAATCCATTTACCATTTGACTTAGTGTTAGTATTCAAATAGGGTAAGGGTTTAAGGATAAAGCATGGTGTGAGGGTTATGATTATATAATAAATCTTAAATTAAAAGTAAAAATTAAGATTTAATTAGATTTATGGTTATAGTTGCATAAAGGTTCAATTAGGGTTAGGGTTCAATTAGGTCTAGATTAGGGATATTATCAAGGTTAAGACTTGATTATGGTAAGGTTTTAGTTATAGATAGGGTTTGAATTAGGATTGAAATTTAATTACATTAGGGTGAGGGTTAAAAGAGGATTTAAGTTCAATTAGGTTTAGGTGTAGGCTAGAATTAAATTAGGATTAGGATTCAATAAGGGTTAGTGTTTAAGTCAAGGTTAGATGAAGGTTGAGGTTGTAGGTAAGATTTAATTCTATGGTTAGAGTTTAGTTTAGGGTTAGATGAGGGTTGTGATTCAATTAGAGGGATTATGGTGAAGGTTAAGGGTATAGAACTAATTAGAGTTAAGGTTCAATTATGATTAGGGTTTTATTATGGTATGTGTATAATTATATTTAGGGTTATGATTTAATTATATTAGGATCAAGGTTAAAATAGTATAAGAGATCAATTAAGATAAGGTTTTGGGCTATATTAAGGTTAGGGTTAGATTAAAATTAGAGTTTAATTAGGGTTAGGGTTAATTTTAGGGCTAATATTTAATTTTAGTTACATTAGGGTTCAAGTTGTACTTAGAATTTAACTCTAGGGTTATATTTAAATTTAGGTTCAGGTTATGGCTTAGGGTTCAATTAGGTCTATATTAGGACATTATCAAGGTTAGGGTTTGATTATGGTAGGGTTTTAATTATAGTTAGTGTTCATATAAGAGTTCAATTAGGGTTAAGGTTAAATTGTAAGTGAAGTTTAATCATCAAGATAAAATAAATTTTCAAGATCTTCACACACATCCAAACCCTAATGGGGTTATCTAAAGTTCAACTGATCGGATGTAAATTCATTTAAAAATTAATCTTTTTAGATTATCGATCCAAGGGGGAATACGTGCCCCTTGGATTTTAACTTCCAAATTACCCTTATTTTTCCCTGATGATTTAGAGGGACAATGCCACATACGCCATTATTGCAGATTTATTAGGCATTAAGTTTAGTAGTTCAACACGATGACATTACCCATAAGTGTGACCCAGAGGCACCATAGATACTGAACACCACTAATTTCTGGTTTCAACTCCTCTTGTTTAGTTATCTAACTAGGAATTTAACTTTGAATTCATGAATCTTAAATGAAGCAATATACCAATAGAATTATGAAAAAGAAACTATTATATACAAGGAAATATTGCTTGAATTTAAAACTAAAGTATGAATTTTACATAATTGAAAGGAACATAAACAAAACAACTACTTTGAATAGTATTTTCTCCGAAGGAAAGTTATGATAATTAAACATTCAAAAAATTGAACTAAATACATGAAATTACTAATTGCTTGGAAACCATGATACTTTCAAAGATAATGTAATAACCACTTCCAGCTTATGGGTTCAACAATAAAATTTCTTTTTTGAGACCACATAACACATTTGTAAAACTTCAACACAAGTATATTATAGCAATTATCTAATTCCATACAATTTTGATAAACAATAACATAAGGCTTCTATTGTGTACAATTACTCAGTACCTTCTTCATTCATGAGTTTCTCTTGCCAGTCCATCATCATGCAATTCCTTTATTTCTAGGACCTGCATCTACAAATTTGTCTACTTGTCTAGATACATAATAGAAGGTTAGCATATATTAGAATACGCGATTTTCACATAAAATCATACTAATACTTTAACCAATTCAATCATACAATAGATGATTATTGATTTTATAAAGATGATTAAGATATACATACCAATGGAAAGGTAAAGTAAGATCAATGTAACCCAAAAGGAGCATGACCTAAGGGCTAGACTTAATGTCTCGGGGGCTCATCATAGATGGCCTTGCCTACATGAATGCACAGAGACATCGTAGTTCATGAAAACAACTCAAAACCCATCTAATATGATGGAATAAGAGTGGGTACACCACCCTTTCTAGGGTCCAGTTCCCCAGACAGATCTCTCATCGGCTGCCACTCACTAAGGTGAAACAGAGATGAATACTTAGATATAAACAAGGGTTTGGCTCATGGTACAACTATTCAAGGCTTATTACTCACCATAAAATCATTACTATTCATGCTAAGGGTTATCGCTAATAGTATTATAATAATTGCTTGGAATTTGAATCATTCTTTACGAGAGGATATTTGGTGTGGGTTCTCCACAAGTTAAAAAAGAAGTGGTGATCAACAAAACAAATGAGAATACGTGCATGTCAAGCATGTAATACTATTAAACATCAAGTTGTTGACCCCCACACTTTCCAAAATAATCTACAGGCTATGCACTCTCGAGACTACAGGAAGTCGAGAGGTCAATGTGAGGCGAGTAGTGTGTGGTGGATCAACAATGGATGTTTGCACATGGTCGTATTTTGCCAACAAAGAAAGAGGCTAAACAAAGGGTACACAGCTACAAAGAGTATTGATTCCATAATGCACCAAAGATGATGACTAGAAGACATAACAACAAAGGGTTCCAATACAAGAATTGAAATAGAATAAGAAGAATACTATAATGTGAATAAGAAGAAACCACAAATAGTCAAGGAATGTTAGATGAGCATTGAAGATCTTTAAGTCAAGTTCAAACAGGGGAAGACTATCTAAATATTTAAAACCTTGGCAAGGATACAGAACATGGGAATAGAAACCCACAACTTCACATCTGAATAAGAATTCATACAAGTACTATGGAATATAGTAGCAACACATATTAAGCATTCAAACATCATCATTGGTCGGTGAGGAAGGAAAGAATAAGGCAGACCTTAATCCTTAGAGAATAAATAGTCAGGTCAAATAATGACAACCCGCATGAAGACCAAATAGTGAATGCAAACTCTAAAATACCAAAATTAGGACATGGCGATAGCAAATAGAAGAACATACAAATTCCTTAGTTTAGAAATCCCATCGCAAGCACCAATTTACCAGTTAGATAGCACAAGTTTCAAGCAAGAAGACATACCAATACAAGAACAACCGATTATATCACCAATAACAAAATACTAATGGTATAAATAGAATCCATCGATTACTACAAGAAGGAACAAACATTTGAAAGGAGTAAAAAATAAGCATGCTTACCAATCTCCCACTACGAGTCAACTTGAAAGATGAGAAATTTGTTCCAAAAAAGCCCAAAAGAGCCTTCCCCCAACAATCAAAAGAGCCGCTAATATCTTCCCCCTCTCCTACGTTTTCTTTCCTCCCGGTTCCTTCCCCATTTGCATACCCTCCATCATTTTTTTTGTATGGGGTTCACTGAAATAACGCATCAATGCAAGAATCAATCTCCTTGGGTTTGAATTTCTTGTAAACATCCACGACTCAATAGTTTCATATGGGTCTAGCATGATTAAATCTGGTGCAAACTTGTACTGCAACTTTGGAGAAAGATTTGGTTATTTTGTAATACTTCCAGAGCTTTTCTCATCCTTCCTTGCTGAATATCATCGTGGATTATAGTCTCATTCTGCTCCTTAAGACTAGCAAAAAACACCAGTTTGTCTACCCCTCAATCATTTTCTAATGCATCCACCAGAGAGGTAAGACATGCTCATTTCAGTCTGCCAACACACCTTATCTGCAACAATCATCTTTATAGCTACCAATCCCACAATACTCGCAATTGATGCCACCACCCCTCCATGTAATGTATTATACCTATTCATAATGGGAGGCTTGATGGAAAGGGTGGAAAGGACAAGACCGGTATCAACATGATCGACGGTCAAATGATGGAGAATTAGCACCTCTTTGAAGCCCATGTCATGAGATTGAGGGGGAACATAATTAGCTGAACGCATGGCATCAATCTAGTTTATGGATAACAAATGGGATGGTGCATTTGGGTCGATTTCTACTCAAGATAGGATGGGATCCATTGAATTTGCTACTATACTTCCAACATTAAGTATTGTAACTACCGGATAACACTAGTGTGGAAATTTTCTAAAAATATTCAAACATCTCTAAAATGCTATTATTATCAGTTTTACAATTGGTTATATTTAAAGAAAATAACATGGGTGAAAATTTCCATGTATAATCATATAATTAAAATTTAACCATAAAACAAATGTCCTAAAATATCCCATTTTAATACTAAACTTGTAATGTTTGTATCAATTGGTAGGAAGAACTTGACATGGAGGGTCATTATAGATAACTTATGAAAATGATTTGAATTACTTGCAAGATATAATTGTTTTGGACAAACCATTAGACAATAACTATGAATCATAGTACTAATTTCCTTAAAAGAAAATTAAACGATTGAATAGAAAGAATTTGGAAATGAATTTTAACACCTACTTGTTTGAAGCAAAAAGTACTTAATAATAATCCCATCTAATTCTTCCATATGAAGTAATATGAATTTCATCTACAAATGATAACTCTACTTTAAATGTGAATCTTCAAACTTGAAAGGTACTAAATTGCTTGAAATAGAATTTAAATTATCAAATAATTATACTTTGGAAATGAATTCAATACTCACTTGTTGAAGGGAAAAGGAAACAACTATTCAACAATAAGCTTCAAATTAACCATATTATTCTTAGTTACTAATTATTTGAAAAAGAGATTAGACAAGAGTGTAAACACTTGCTATTTAACCAAGTAAATAATAATAAGTCTCCTAATAAACAATTCTAATCAATAAACTTCTAGTTTCTTTTGAACTAATACCTTTGCAAGATTATAAAGTGATAACTAATTACTCCTTCCACTTGAAGTAACGTTAACCTTATCGTTGGATGCATTCTGCAAATAATAACTTTATCAATTTCAAATACTTCGAAGGGAGGTAATATTTTCTCCTTAAATTACCCTCAATTAGAATTGTTATTTAATTTCTAAGTGATCATGGAATAGGTTTCTTGAAACTCATTTCCTAAAACAATTTCAGTTTTGAATAAACTCTCTTTGCATCCTAATTAATACTATTACCAGATGAATATTTAACTATTCAATTTACCTCTAAATTTAATGATAATTAAATTTATCTTTATTAATTAATTGTATTATTGTAATGCCCCGCCAGGAAACCCCGAAGGGTTAAGCTAAAATAACAAGAATAGAGTGCAACATTTTTTTATTTTTTTTAAAGTTACAACACATAAGATGCAACAAGATATCAAAGATTCAGATTACATAGCGGAAGACTTCAACTAACACCTAAAGAGTTTCCCAACGAGATTACTTAAATTTCACAATTCACTAACTCACACAATTAAACCAATAAACTGAATATCTTAATAACGAGATAATTCATAATCAGGATAATTTCTTTCAGAAGATGGAAATATAAATCACAAGCAAGGATTCATCCATTAAGATCCATTCATAATTTCCATTCAAGCTTTTCATTTAAATTAACAAGCCATACAACTAATACACTAATACACTAGGATTTTCACCATAAACATAAGAGATCTTCCCAAGCATATTTAAATTTCTTAACAACAACTGAGTATAATTCATTACTCTAAGATACATTATTCCATATTCCAACTTATTGCATTAAAAGGATGATTTCACACATGCATTACGATAAATCGCATCTCAACCAATTATGCATTCGATCCACATGGCATTCAAGATAGAGCTGAATATAAGCATTTAAAGTTAATTTCAATTATCCACTTAACCATTCTAACATAAGCTAATCATACATGATAAAGCTGAATAAAGGAAACATGAGAGAATACACCACATAACACCATAATGATCTCGGAGTCACCCGTAAAGGGCTACATCTCCGGGTCTGCTCAACTGCAAGACCTCCTCTGATAAATAATAAAGTTAAGAGTACAAGAGGTTACACCATACAATCCAGCCATCAAGGCGATACATAAACAATATACAACGACCACATCGGTCCATTAATACATAAACGATCCCTGAAAAGAACAGGATCCAGCTGAACATAATCAAAGCTAAAACAAAGGTCCAGAAGAGCATCCATAAAACTGAGCCATCACCACCCAAGGTCTAACATGAAACCGACACTCACAAGGGCAGAGACAAAAGGATGACCCACAAAGGTACTCCTAACAGGACAAAACGACAACACACTAGCGAACGTAGGGACAAGTGTCATCACACAACCTGGTATGGATACCATGGCAAGTCTTCATAGGTTCCGGCCCCATACATTGGTAACCCTGGCAACCTAATCCGAACTTCCGGCCCATCCAAGCCTCATGTGGACCCACACATCCTCTCGTGAAGACAAGGAAGATGGTTTGCCATTTCAGGCCTTCTCACGGCATGCCAAATCTATGATAGCATTCATCCCATGTGTGAGGCACATTATCTTATTTAGAGATTATTTTCTAATCTACTTAGGTTATCACTTATTAGACTCACTTTCGACAGGTTACCCAGCAGCCACTTTGGGCGCGGCCCCCAATCGAAAGCCACTTTCCCATACGACACTAGACTAAACTCAGATGAACTCATAACCAATGAATACACATGGTAAGACGAACGGAGTTCAAGAAGAGAGATACAATCATTTGGTCAAACACGACTCAAGGGTAATCACTTACTGACGGTACTCTAACTAGAGACCTGACAACTAAGGTTAACCACGAATCATTATTTGACTCACACATAGAGGATATGACCAACTATGACAACATCACAATACAACAGTCAACTCGGAATCGAGGACTGAAACAGGCACCCCAAATCATTTCATACGACAGGGACCTAACAAACAAGCACTCTTGCCATTTCATAATTAAAAGCGAATACAACAATAAAACTCGCAAAGCAATAATCAGAAAAGACAATATTTCTTCCAATTGATTTAAACATTAAAATCGATCAAGTTTTCTGCATGATCTAAAGCTGATTACAGTTATCTACCTCAACTAAGGATAATTTGTTCTTGGTTTTCTAACTCTCTAAGTTTCAAAGCATCGAACAGGCAAATTAAGCCATAATGAGTTTTTAACCAATTCATATTATTAAATCTCAGACAACCATTAAACAATTAAAATAAGATATTTAATCTCCAACAAACATCATAGTTTTACTGGTTCAAAACCATCCTCTACAGATTCATAATTTCCAATGCATATCGTTAAATTTCTAATGCCCAACGATAATTATTTCACTACTTTACAATTACTCAAATGATATGTTCTACGATAAAATTTAACATCATCAAGTAGTAATTACATCGTATTTCAACGATCAAGATCTAGATTCATTAATCCAGGATCGATCAGAATATAATCAACAATTTTCAATTGCGAAAATCAACAGGTTTAGAACTTAATCAGGAAAGGAGCATAGGTCGAGAAATGGGATTGAATAATTAATTCACTTATAAACCCATTATAAGATTAATCCATATCTAGTTATCATTTACCACTATATGCCACCTTAATCCAGATTAAAACTAATTAAACTTAACATTAAAATACTTTCATTAAAATGATATACTATCATATGTTTTTTTTTTTTAATACTAAACAAAATATATATTACAACAACCATTCTTTTTAAACCATGTTTAAGGCAACAAAACGCATTATTAAAAAAAGTAAGTGGGGAGGCGAGCTGGGCAGGCCATGCCCTAACCCTAGCCGCCGTCCACACCGAAATCGCAATGGAGCCCATGCAGGCGGCGCCGCTGCGGTGCCCGCAGGTCTGCGGCGCCCTGCGGCCACCGCAGTGCCGCGGGCAAAGTCTAAGCACCAGCGAAGGGGAGGAGAAAATAGAGGACGGGCGGGGGCGATAGGGAGGAAGTGGGGGTGCGCACGGGGGAGGGGAGGGAAGCGGGTGGAGCTCCGCTCCCCGCTCTCCCAAACCCCGACCCACAGCTAAAACAAATAAAAGGAAACGCCCAGCCCAAGAAAAATAAAAACGCCCAGTTCGGAATCAACAAAAACGTTTAAAATTTTTCTTCGAACACACAGTTCGGATATATAAAAAAATAAAAAATGTTTCCATTCCTTTAAAAACACAGTTCGATCCACTAAAACAAAACGCCCATTACAGAGCTTGCTAATGGATTTCAATTCACTATAAATTTTGGTTTAAACGAACTGGTTTAGATATCATATTTTCTTGAAGGTTTCTCATCCTTTCCAAAAACAAAGGGTTTCAAACACCCAAACAACAATGAAGAAAATACACATTTCCATAAAAATTTCCAGCCAAATTCATAATGAACATTCAAATTGATTTTCAATAACCAATTCAGAATCCTACCTTAATTCGCAATCCTGGTATGGCTGAGGGAGAGCCCAATCCTGCCAGATCCAGACCAACCATCTTCCTCTCCAAAAACCCCCAATTTTGTCCAAAAAAAATCTCTCCAACCAAAATCTTCTCCAAATTGACCCCCCTTTCCAATTTCCCCAAATTTGGGTTATATGGAAGAGTTGAGCCAAAAATTCCATTTTTGGAATTAAAACTTTTATTTACAAATAATTCCTCAAGATAATGCTTTTCTAAATATAGCAACAAATAACTTGTTTTTCATTTCAAAAATCGATTTCCTCCTTCAACTGAATTTTAAACTTTCTGATTTAATAATCCAACAGAATGCAATTAACTCTATTGCGATAAAATATAAAACTTTCTTTTTCAACAACATAATAATATGCATTTAATATTCAAAATCAGTCATAAAATCGAATTTACTCCCAATTTAAAATAAGCAATTCATATCAACGGAAATCACATAATGGAAACCAGATTAATTAATCCATTAATCATCAATGCACAAACGCATATTTAATCAAGACAATTACTAAGGACTAAATAATCAATTTAACCATGCACACCAAGCACGGAAATCGAGAAAGTCAACCAAACAGACGACTCGCAAACCCAAACAAATAGGGATTACCGACGACGACTGGCGATGCTCACTAGAGCACGACTAAGGTCAACTAGGGTCTTACAACCACCTAATCCAACTCTAAGGATTAAAAAGGTACACTCAAACCTGCAATTCCAGGTGAAGACGAACCTCGCACTCACACGGCATTGTACCTGAAATCTCCTGCAACAAATAATCATACATGCATACATACATAAAATTTAATGAAAACGTTAGCTCAATATTGATACCACGAAATAGGCACACTTACGACTTGCATATAACTAGTGAGAAAACCACATCAATAGCTATGCGTAAAATCAACATCTGACTATAACATAATATTACGATTAACTACTCAAGATTAAACCAAGGTTAGAAATAGATTAGGGTAGGGGTACTACATTCTCCCCCCCTAGGTTCTGACTTACTCCTGGAAGTCGTAAGGCTAGATGGAGAACATGTCGTACGCATCAGCCCTGAAACTCATTCAACAAAGATCAAATTGCACATAGAAATCTTTCCATACATAAATGAAATATGATTGCAAAATCCTTTACAAACGCCATTATCCATTGGCAAGATACATCTAAATCCACACATTCCTTACAATATTATAGGAATTTATCCACAATCATAGTAAAGAAACAGGAAATTTCTTCCTCTCCATTGCACCAAATTAAAACATTACAAGGAGGTAAACAACAATTACCATAATCATCGATCACAAATGACAGAAAAACATGCCATAAGATCAATTTCCTTTACCAATCCATCTTAATCATAAAATTTTATAACATAGAACTAGCTCAAAATATCAATTTCTACAGCCAAATTAGCTTTCATGAAATAAGAGCAACAAAATAACTCAATTGATTACACTTGCCAGGCATAAGGAAACCTTTCCAAAGACTATGTCCCATAACATAGTGACAAGTTAACACAATTTACTCCATGATACAAATAATAACCATCCACATAACTGGAATGCATAACATAAAAGGCCACATGTGAGCATGTCTAATGCTCGGTCCAAGGTTAACATGCATGATCAGCATCTCTATGCCTGATCTCATAACAACAATATGATCATAAATATCCAATATCTCACTCAAGGGCTCGATGGTGCTAGGCACACCACAGCGGTGCTACCTTCCATACAAGACCTTTGTGAATATCCCTTGCTGTGTAAGGTGTTTAGCCTCCAAGAGATAGTCACCACACATAGGTAGGTAGTGGATACTAGCTGCATCACAGCCTCACATACTCCCATCCTCAAGGTTCCTTGCGTCTACTTCCTCGTATACACTCATCCAAGCCCGTCTCCTACGTTCTTGGAGAGGAATTCACATTGCAACACAAGACCATCATACGAAAACAATAATGATAAACCAGTTTAGCCACCAAAGTACAGATGAATAAATATAATAAATCCTCAATTCCAATAGTAAGGCAAGAAAATAATCTGGAATCTCAACACCAAATCCAAAGTGCAAAAGATCACAAGATCGTGGCTAAACCTTCACAGTCAAAGTAGAATAAATTGCTGATCCCCAAAGAAATAAATAAATAATTAAAAGAAAATCATAATTGCACATTACATCACTACGTGACTAATAGCTAGCCACCAATGAGGAAGGAAGGAACAATCATCTAGCTATCCTAGTAGCTCATCATGTGGTGTGGCCAAGTCACACATCCCCATGGCATGGCAGTGTGTACCTCGACATCACCCCGCATCACGTCGTCACGTGGCATGGCTCTACCCAATACCTAGCGGTAGGCCGCATGGAAATGTCTACTACATCCCGCATCGTGTCTCAGCACGGCATGGCCATACTCCAAGCGGACAAAGCACGCAATGGACGTATCCCGCATGGCAGTGTACCCCACGGATAAGGCATGCGCTGGTCACACTCCGCATAGCGATGTTCCTCTCAGGATACTCGCCGTAAGCCAGAGGTATACATGGCTAAGGTCTACCCACAAGTCTACCAACACTGGTCAGTTGGCAACTTATGTAAGAACAATAACACACCTCTCATGAAGACAAGGCAACAGATGCTCCAATAGAATCCAACCATATGCTCAAAAACTACCATCTATATGCTCAAAAAGGAAAGGAATAGGCTGGCACACATGAACCTCGTAAATCGGTTCATCACAAGGGAAAGTATTGAGTACACCTTTGATACAGTTTAGTAGTACAACTATATCATTCCTCGAAGTAGAGAAGCTAAAGTCGCTTCGTGCCGACATTACTCGTACGCCAATCCATACTATTCAAGGAACGGTTACTTCTAATACTACCCCTTAACATACCGAGTTACTCACAACCCGAGGTTTGGTACTCAGTAGGGAAACAAATAAGCAACATTACATAAACAGTATGGTTTCCCATACTCATAAGCAACATATCCTCCATGGTTGATTACTTCACCAATCCATGGGCACACAAGATAAGCACTGGTTTCTTACAACACACACAATTACACCAGTACTGGTTTAGTCACATTTACGGGGAATACTTTTCAGTACGCTAACATCTATACAAGGAAGATTTCAATTATGCTTTCTACATAAATAACTGAATCAAGTTTACTCTAGATTCAAGTACTGAAATTATTAACAATTCACCATTACATAAGGAAATAACATTATTCCTACATCTTTCTCGAATCTCACTAAGCATTCATAATTAAATTACTAGCTAAGCAAATTCATTTCTAAAGCTTAAGACTTTCATCTATCTCTATGAAGCCAAAAGCAAACACACAATTTCACATGTTTTATAAGCATTCTATGAAAATCAATGCACTCTTTAATATCATTTCTAAAATTTCTTATGATTAGGCAAGGAGAAGGGAAAAAGAGTTTGATAGCCAAACTATTTCCTACAAACACGTAGGATCAAACAAGATCACGCTACATTATATATTTTCTCACTATAAGCCTATCATTTAATTACACGTTTTTTTTTAAATTTCGCTACCGTTAAGAAGGATGAAAATTAGCCTAACAAAACATTTACAATAATTATGGTTGAAATAGGAGGTTCTAGATTTCCAAACAAAACAAAGATCAAGAGAGGCAATATTCTCGATATTGCAAGACCTCTTAAGAACACTCACTTAATAATAATACAATTCAGGCACATGTCATAATTTGCAACTTATTAGAGAAGATCACATTACGATCAAAGATAAGCGAAGAGCTATTACCCAAATAAAACATATTATTGCATGCACATCAAACAAGCTTTTCATTCGCACTTTCTAACCACATTAAGGTAATTACATATACACAAAAGCGAGTTCAATAGAGCATTTGCTAAAATAAATCTTCAATCAAACTGGTTAATGAAACACATAAGACAATCTTTCGGAAAACACATAGTACAATCTTTCAGGGACACATTAATACTCTCTCGAAGCTACAATAACATGCTCCTTTTTAATACTTCTTCTACAAACTAAGCAGTTTCACATAATTCAACTATTCGCATAGCAATGCACCTTACTAAGGTAGAATTTAATCATGTTGCTCCTACAACATACACTTGGAGAATTCTTTAAACATACACATACAGTTTTCTCCCATTCACCCAAAATAGATCTTTTAACCCCATAGCCCTTTTAATAGTCTAAAAACATAAGCGACATAAGGCTCACACAAGGGTTCAAGAAGTCACACCCTTTTCTCTTGCAAACAAGAAACTCAAATCAGAGATAATTACACATATCTTAATCATTTTAATTTCCAGAAAGAAAGAGAGAAATGGTGATGATCATTTAATTTTCTACAAAATAAGCATTCAATAATTGCCATACTAGTCCTTCAAGCGAACAACACTAAGCTAGATCAAATTCTCTAAACAAACACAATTCGCACTTTCAGATTCAAGACAAGCACGGACCAACCCAAATGGATTAGTCTAAAGAGTACAACACTCAATAAGGGAAGGTACATTCGACTCTCTTTCAGAATAAGAGAAATCGTAGACCAAGACATCAATAAGCACTCAAACACCAACATCAAGAAGACGAAAACAAGGTGTGAACACACACATTACACACCAGCTAAGGTCTGCTCAATCACTCACATGCAACAGGAGGACAAGCATACACATAAGGTCGATACACCTCACACCAATAGAGGGCACATGCGACACCAGAGATCCCAATGTTTGCAACATGCGCTCTGATACCAAATGTAATGCCCCGCCAGGAAACCCCGAAGGGTTAAGCTAAAATAACAAGAATAGAGTGCAACATTTTTTTATTTTTTTAAAAGTTACAACACATAAGATGCAACAAGATATCAAAGATTCAGATTACATAGCGGAAGACTTCAACTAACACCTAAAGAGTTTCCCAACGAGATTACTTAAATTTCACAATTCACTAACTCACACAATTAAACCAATAAACTGAATATCTTAATAACGAGATAATTCATAATCAGGATAATTTCTTTCAGAAGATGGAAATATAAATCACAAGCAAGGATTCATCCATTAAGATCCATTCATAATTTCCATTCAAGCTTTTCATTTAAATTAACAAGCCATACAACTAATACACTAATACACTAGGATTTTCACCATAAACATAAGAGATCTTCCCAAGCATATTTAAATTTCTTAACAACAACTGAGTATAATTCATTACTCTAAGATACATTATTCCATATTCCAACTTATTGCATTAAAAGGACGATTTCACACATGCATTACGATAAATCGCATCTCAACCAATTATGCATTCGATCCACATGGCATTCAAGATAGAGCTGAATATAAGCATTTAAAGTTAATTTCAATTATCCACTTAACCATTCTAACATAAGCTAATCATACATGATAAAGCTGAATAAAGGAAACATGAGAGAATACACCACATAACACCATAATGATCTTGGAGTTCACCCCTAAAGGGCTACATCTCCGGGTCTGCTCAACTGCAAGACCCCCTCTGATAAATAATAAAGTTAAGAGTACAAGAGGTTACACCATACAATCCAGCCATCAAGGCGATACATATACAATATACAATGACCACATCGGTCCATTAATACATAAACGATCCCTGAAAAGAACAGGATCCAGCTGAACATAATCAAAGCTAAAACAAAGGTCCAGAAGAGCATCCATAAAACTGAGCCGTCACCACCCAAGGTCTAACATGAAACCGACACTCACAAGGGCAGAGACAAAAGGACGACCCACAAAGGTACTCCTAACAGGACAAAACGACAACACACTAGCGAACGTAGGGACAAGTGTCATCACACAACTTGGTATGGATACCACGGCAAGTCTTCATAGGTTCCGGCCCCATACACTGGTAACCCTGGCAACCTAATCCGAACTTCCGGCCCATCCAAGCCTCATGTGGACCCACACATCCTCTCGTGAAGACAAGGAAGATGGTTTGCCATTTCAGGCCTTCTCACAGCATGCCGAATCTATGATAGCATTCGTCCCATGTGTGAGGCACATTATCTTATTTAGAGATTATTTTCTAATCTACTTAGGTTATCACTTATTAGACTCACTTTCGACGGGTTACCCAGCAGCCACTTTGGGCGCGGCCCCCAATCAAAAGCCACTTTCCCATACGACACTAGACTAAACTCAGACGAACTCAAAACCAATGAATACACATGGTAAGACGAACGGAGTTCAAGAAGAGAGATACAATCATCTGGTCAAACATGACTCAAGGGTAATCACTTACTGACGGTACTCTAACTAGAGACCTGACAACTAAGGTTAACCACGAATCATTATTCGACTCACACATAGAGGATATGACCAACTATGACAACATCACAATACAACAGTCAACTCGGAATCAAGGACTGAAACAGGCACCCCAAATCATTTCATACGACAGGGACCTAACAAACAAGCACTCTTGCCATTTCATAATTAAAAGAGAATACAACAATAAAACTCGCAAAGCAATAATCAGAAAAGACAATATTTCTTCCAATTGATTTAAACATTAAAATCGATCAAGTTTTCTGCATGATCTAAAGCTGATTACAGTTATGTACCTCAACTAGGGATAATTTGTTCTTGGTTTTCTAACTCTCTAAGGTTCAAAGCATCGAACAGGTAAATTAAGCCATAATGAGTTTTTAACCAATTCATATTATTAAATCTCAGACAACCATTAAACAATTAAAATAAGATATTTAATCTCCAACAAACATCATAGTTTTACTGGTTCAAAACCATCCTCTACAGATTCATAATTTCCAATGCTAATGAAAACGTTAGCTCAATATTGATACCACGAAATAGGCACACTTACGACTTGCATATAACTAGTGAGAAAACCACATCAATAACTATGCATAAAATCAACATCTGACTATAACATAATATTACGATTAACTACTCAAGATTAAACCAAGGTTAGAAATAGATTAGGGTAGGGGTACTACAATTATTAAGTGCAACCTTTTCTTTTTACTAGTCTTGTGTTTATTTTAGCTAGAAGGTGAATGATTTTAACTATTAAAAGAAGTGACTATTCACAATTCCTTATATAATCATATCTTGGAATCTAATATAGAAACAAATCAAATAATCAACCTTTCAAACCGAATCAAAACTTTGTCTAACATTAACTCATATTACTGAAATACCTAAAAGGGTTACTATGAATCTAAACACATTTACTTGTTAGGTAAATTCATTTAACATTTGATACTTTTACTAATTGAAATATACAAAAGATAATTTTGAAATCTAATAATTAAAGAGCTTAAATATTTGAAATGTATTGAATGGATTGAGGGAACCCACTTACTATTGGACTTAAATATTTGAAATTTATTGAATGTCTTCACGGAACCCACTTACTATTAGGATTTAACTATTTTATGAAAAGATCCAAAACTATGGAATAAGTGTATCATTAGTGCAATAATATTTTCCTTGCTTCATTTTTCCTAAGTCAAACTAATTTGTTTAATAAGGAGATTTAACTCTTATATCTACATCTTAAGAAGGAGTGATTCAAGATGATAGATCTCTTAATGCCCGATTATCTATTGAAATTCTCAAGTGTTAATTGACTCTTTTTCCTTATGCAATATTTATCTTTTCAAAACCCAAGGGACTCTTATCCCATCATTAAGGAGATACTAACTCTTTAGAATTTAAAAAGAGTTCAAATTGCAACTTAATTTTCCATAATTAAAACTACAATAAGGTACCCATTAATATGGGTTAGACCCTTTTCGCTTAAATTTTCCTTTAATATATTAATAATCTAATTCCTAAAACTAGAGATGATATTTTAAATATATTTCCATTAATTTTAACAAGGTTATATATTAAATGGGTCTCATTAATCCTTTTTAAATATATATCAATAAATAAAACCATTTTTCATCAAATAGACCTCAATAAATAAATCAATTTCTCATTGAATTCGATTAATTTTCAACTATTACAGTTAATAACTATAAACTAATCCTAAATGATTTTTTAATCACCAAGTGCATAATTAAATTTCAAAGAACTATAAGCTTATTAATTTTAATTATTCAAAATAACTTTCAATATTCTAAAAATTTTTTAATTTTAAATTAAAATAAAAAATAATAATATAAAAATATCTTTGAACTACTTATTTTTATGATACAAATAAATTTCAATTACTTAAAAAACTTAGAATAGAAATAAATTTTTCAATTATTTGAATAACACAAAATTTAATTACAAACTCTAAAGTATAATTCAATTTTAATAAAAAAATTCCTAACTCAATATATATATATATATATATATATATATTTATTTATTTAATCTTAAATAAATAAACAAAATTTAAAAAATAAAAATAAAATTACATCTACAAACAAATTTAGAACATAAATTTAATATGATTTTAAATAATTTTGATATATATTTTTATATAACATATATTTGAAGGGAATTTTACTAATCTATTAATCAAGGCAAGATTTACTTTTTTTAAAATTTATTTCATACATGTACAAGGAATAATATTTTTTTTCCAAAAATCCAAAGAGATGAATATGTTTCTAAAAAGTACAGAGATGAACTTTTGTTTTCTATAATGCAGAGAGATGAATGTTTTCCTAAAATCTATAGACATGAATATTTTCCTAAAATCCACAGAGATGGATATTTATCTAACTTACACAGAGATGAATATATTTCTATTTTTACTTTCTTTATTATGATTTTATATTACTTTGGCAATAGATTTATTTTTGTTCAAGTTATTCTAATATATATATATATATATATATATATATATATATATATATATATATTTCACTCTAAAAAAATCTGATTTTTGTAAAATAAAGAAAGTTGATTGAGGAAAAGATAATAGATTAAACAATATTCGAATTTTAATATGCATACTTTGAAAAAAATCTATTAACCAATTTATTTCCTACATGCAAAATAAAAGAGAAGATTTTTTTTTTATTTTTTGGATAGAAAAGCAATTCATTACATGTATTTGATTAAATCAATTAACAAAAATAGAAAAAGATTTCCTTGCAAAAAACTGAAATGGATAAAAGAGATTTCTTTTTTTTTTAAATAAAAATAAAATTTAAAATTTGTTATGTGCAAAATTCTGAAAGAGATGAGAAGAAGATTTTCTTTGAAAAGAAAAAGCAACCAAAGAATGTGCAAGAGGGGAACCTCAATTTGAGTGAAGAACATTACTGACCTCCTTCAATTCCTCCTTGAAGCTTGGTAATGATCTTCTCCAAAATCCTACAACAAATCTACAAAATTTCTCCTAAAACTAACATGGTATTGAAAATAAATTCATAAGAATTTCAAGACTACTTTATCATCCAAAAAAAAATGAACTCCCTCCACTAATTTTTCAAAAATTTAGAACTCAATATATAGAAAAGAGAGTCATTTTCCCACTACAAAAGAAATTAATTCATTTCCATATTGTTTTCCCAAAATAAATTCATGCAAAATGATTAATTGTCATAGTGGGGGTTACATGCATAAATTGAATTTGAAATTCTCTTCTAGAACCTTCTCATTTCCTCCTATAACATGTGCTATGTAGTACCCCTGCCCTAATCTATTTCTAACCTTGGTTTAATCTTGATTAGTTTATCGTAATATTATGTTATAGTCAGATGTTTGATTTTACGCATAGCTATTGATGTGGTTTTCTCACTAGTTGTATGCAAGTTGTTAGTGTACCTATCTCGTGGTATTAATATTGAGCTAACACTTTCATTAAGTTTATATATGTATGCTTGTATGACTCTTGGTTGCAGGAGATTTCAGGTACAATGCCGCATGAGTGCGAGGTTCGCCTTCACCTGGTTTTGCAGGTTTGAGCATACCTCTTTAATCCTTAGAGTTGGATTAGGTGGTCGTAAGACCCCAGTTGACCTTAGTCGTGCTCAAGTGAGCATCGCCAGTCGTCGTCGGTAATCCCTTGTCGTTTGGGTTTGTGAGTCATCTGTTTGGTTGACCTTCTCGATTTCCGTGCTTGGTGTGCATGGTTAAATTGATTAATTAGTCCTCAGTAATTATTTTGATTATATATGTATTTGTGCATTAGAGATTTATGGACTAAATTATTCTGGTTTCCATTATGCGATTTCCGTTGATATTGGATTGCTCGTTTTAGATTGGGAATAAGTTCGATTAAATGACTGATTTTGAATATTAAATGCATTTTATATATGTTGTTGAAAAGAAAGTTATGAATTTTATCGCAATAGAGTTAATAGTATTCTGTTGGCTTCTGAAATTAGAAAGGCTAAATTTGATTAAATGAGAAAATCAATTTTGGATTTGGAAAGCAAGTTAATTTGTTGTGATAGTTAGAAAGGATTAATTTTGTGACTTTTTTAAAATCAAAATTTTAAATTCCAAAAATAGAATTTTTGGTCAACTCTTCCATATAACCCAAAATTTGGGGAAAATTGAGGAGGATGGACATTTTTCGAGAAATTTTGCTTGGAAAAGTTTTTGGAGATGAATTTAGGGATTTGGGAGCTGGAGATTTGGACTCTTCAGCAGATCTTGCCAGGAATGCGAGATCAGGTAGGATTCAATTCTCAATTTTAGTTATTGTTTAAAATGGAAATGGGGGTTTGAATATTTTCATGCTATCTGGTTTTAGATTCTCCATTGTCTGCCATGCTTATGAACTGATTTAGTAAATTAATTAGCTTGGCTGGAAGTGTATTTGGGATGTTGTTAATTCCTCTACTTGTTGTTGGGCGTTTGAAACCCCTTCGTATTTAGGGAAGAATGAAATCATCATAGAAAACCTGATACCGAATCAGTCCCTGTTAAATCGAATTTATGTTAAATCGATATTTATTGTCAAATTTTGTAGTGGGCGTTTCATTGTTTTCAGTTTTCGAACCTGGGAGTATGAATTTTCAACGCTGTGTAAAATATATATTTTATTGAAACCGAACTGTGTGTTCAAAGAAAATTTTAAACGTTTTATTACCGAACTGGGCGCGTTGGTCTTTTTTTTAAGACTCTGGGTTTGGGGTTGGAAGGCGGGGAGTGGAGCTCCACCCGCTCCTCCTCCCCTTCCCCCACTCACCCCCCCCACTTGCTCCCCCCGTTTCCCTGGTTCTCCGTTGGTCTGTGTGGCCATGGCGGTCGCGGCTCACGGCGGTGGCCGCAGGGCACCGCGGCACCTGCGGGCACCACCGTGGCGCCGCCCACGAGATCTCCCCGCGCCTGTGGCTAGGGTTAGGGCACGGCCCGCCCTAGTCCCTTTCTAAAATGCTATTTTAAATTAGTTTCTTTTTAAAAATGTTTTTTTTAATGTTTTTTTTTTATTACAAAAAAAAATATGCATATGATATTAATATCATTTTAATGAGAGTTGTTTTAATGTTAAGTTTAATTAGCTTCTTAATTATGAGTAAAGGTGGCATATCATGATAAAGGTTAATTTGGTATTGATTAATTTCATAATGGAGGTTATAGGTTAATCATTATTCAATGTCATCTCATGACTTATGTTCCCTTCCTAATTAAGTTCTAAAACTGTTATTTCGTAATTGAATATTGTTGTTTATATTCTTATTGATCTTGGATTTATAAATCTAGATCTTACCTTCTAGCTGATTAGAGCATTTGGCTCATTGAGGTATTATTGTTTAAAAACAAAATAGAATAATGTGTTATTGGAAAATCGTTGAATTACAATGTGGTTACTAATTGATGATGTTAATATTATCTTAGAACATATCATTTGAGTAATTGAGAAGTAGTGAAATATTTATCGTTGGGTATTTGAATTGAAATGATATGCTTTTGGAAATGATTATCTCCTTTTAGACTCTCTTTTTATATTTATATTTCCGTGCTCCGTATGGTACATCTGGGATTGAAAATTATGAATCTGTAGAGATTGATTTCGAACCAGTATGTCAATGACGTTTTGATTGGAGATTAAATATCTTATTTTAGTTGATTAATGGTTGTCTGAGATTTATTTATATGAATTGGTTAAAAACTCATTATGGCTTAATTTGCCTGTTTGATGCTTTGAACCTTAGGAGTTAGAAAACCAAGAACAACTTATCCCTAGTTGAGGTAGATAACTATAATCTGATATAGATCTTGTAGAAAAATTGATCGACTTTTAATGTTTAGATCAGTTCGAAAAGATTGTATCTGTTGAATATTGTCTTTTCTGATTATTGCTTATGCGAGTTTAATTTCTGTATTCGCTTTTAATTATGAAATGGCATGTTAGTTTTGTTTGGTAGGACCCTATCATATGGATTGAGTTGGGGTACCTGTTTCAGTCCTCGATTCCGAGTTGACTGTGGTTTTGTGGTAATGTCATAATCGGTCATATCCTCTTTGTGTAAGTTGAATGATGATTCATGGTTGACCTTAGTTTGTCAGGTCTCTGATTAGAGTACCGCCAGTAAGTGTTCATCTTTGAGTCATGTGTGACCAGATGATTGTCTCTCCCTTCTTGAACTCCATTCATCTGACCATGTCTATTCCTTGGTTTTGAGTTCGTCTGAGTTTAGTCTAGTGTCGTATGGGAAAGTGGCTTTCGATTGGGGGCCGCGCCCAAAGTGGCTGTTGGGTAACCCATCGAAAGTGAGTCTAATAAGTGATAACCTAACAGTAGATTAGAATGTAATCTCTAAAAAAGATAATGTGCCTCACACATGGGACGAGTGCTATCATAGATTCGACATGCTGTGAGAAGGCCTGAAATGGCAAACCACCATCCTTGTCTTCACGAGAGGATGTGTGGGTCCACATGAGGCTTGGATGGGCCGGAAGCTCGGATTAGGTTGCCTGGGTAACCCAGTGTATGGGGCCAGGACCTATGAAGACTTGCCATGGTAACCATACCAGGTTGTGTGATGACACTTGTCCCTACGTTTGCTAGTGTGTTGTCGATTTGTCCTGTTAGGCGTACCTTTGTTGGTCATTCTTTTGTCTCTGCCCTTGTAAGTATCGGTTTCATGTTAGACCTTGGGTGGTGATGGCTCAGTCTTGTGGATTCTCTTCTGGACCTTTGTATTAACCTTGATTATGTTCAGCTGGATCCTGTTCTTTTCAGGGATCGTTTATGTATTATTGACCGATGCGGTCGCTTGTATATTGTTTATATTTCACCTTGATGGCCGGATTGTATTGGTGTAACCTCTTGTATTCCTAACTTTATTAATTATCAGAGGGGTCTTGCAGTTGAGCAGACCCGGAGATGTAGCCCTTTAGGGGTGAACTCCGAGATCATTATGGTGTTATGTGATGTATTCTCTTATGTTTCCTTTATTCAGCTTTATCATGTATGATTAACTTATGTTAGAATGGTTAAGTGGATAATTGGAATTAACTATAAATGCTTATATTCAGTTCTTTCTTGAATGCCATGTTGATCGAATGCGTAAGTGGTTTAGATGAGATTTATCGTAGATGCTAGTATGCAATCATCTTTTGAAATGCAATAAGTTGGAATATGAAAGAATGTAACTTAGAGTAATGAATTATACTCAGTTGTTGTTAAGGAATTTAAATATGCTTGGAAAGATCTCTTATGTTATGATGAAATCCTAGTGTATTAGAATGTTAGATGTATGGTTTGTAATTTTAAATGAAAAGCTTGAATGAAGATTATGAATGGATCTTAATGATGAATCTTTGCTTGTGATTTATATTTCCATCTTTCGAAAGAAAATGTCCTGATTAAGAATTATCTCGTTGTTAGATTAGTAGCCTTTTGGATTAATTGCGTGAGTTAAGTGAATTGTGAAATTTAAGTAATCTCGTTGGGAAACTCTTTAGGTGTTGGTTGATGTCTTCCGCTATGCAATCTGAATCTTTGTTATCTTGTTGTATCTTATGTGGTGTAACTTTAAAAAAAAAAAAAATTATTGCACCCTTTTCTTGTGTTATGGCTTAATCCCTTCGGGGTTTCCTGGCGGGGCATTACATGCTAAATAGCATATTGAGAAAATAAACAATTTCTGAATTAATTTCAT
The DNA here is from genome assembly GCF_030272615.1 of Cryptomeria japonica. Classification (NCBI taxonomy): domain Eukaryota; kingdom Viridiplantae; phylum Streptophyta; class Pinopsida; order Cupressales; family Cupressaceae; genus Cryptomeria; species Cryptomeria japonica. Next base: position 815,884,056 of record NC_081409.1, on the reverse strand, counting down.
GTGAAAATGATTGTTGTCATAGTGGGGGTTACATTTGACCATGCATTCAAAATTCAAATTTGAATTCTCCTCCAAAAATGCATTTTGTAACTCCTTTGTCATAAAAATGCCATGAATAGAATTATTCTTGTCATAGAATAATTTTGTAACTACCATGTCATATATTTGCTAAATATAATATTTATTCTTTAATATTTTAAATTTTAAATTTATTTTCTTGAGTCTTCTTATTTCTCCCACACCATGTGCTCAATTAGGATATTGAGAAAATAAGCAATTTTCAAATAAATTGTGACCTCATGTGTGTGTCGCCACTTAAATTCCTTTTTATTTAAAAAATTCAACCTCATTTCAATTTATCTTTTCTTTCTAACATTACTCATTAAATTAATATAATAATAATAATAATAATAATAATAATAATAATAATAATAATAATAGAAAGTCATATCAAGGTCCAAAAAGAGGGTTATGACATCCTTCCCCCCTTAAATTGTGCATTGTCCTGATGCACTAATTATAACCTTAAAAAGAGTTCGCTAATTAATAATGTTTAGAAGGAATGTGAAAACATCTGCTGCATCATAATTGAGTCTTCCCATGTATTATTCCTTTTATCATATTGATTCCATTATATTTGAATAGAACAATCCCTTTGTTGCACAATTGGTATTGGTGCTTCTCTAAGACTCTGAATGGCTCTATCATTATTCCCCCTGATTCCTAAGAGGATCATTCCTCACTTCATCAAACCTTATCAAATAAGTTATTCTATTTTAATTTCCCTTATTAGTATTATATCCATCCCTTTGATTTTGATAATGATGTGGCTTCTTTATTGATCCTTGTTGAAGTTTGTATTTCCCTTGAATTCATGCTTCGCCTTGAATGAATGATTCATGTTAAAATTATATGTCGTTATTGCTAGGGCTTGAATCTTCCTTTCTTGTTCTTTCAGGTACTTCCTTCATGCCTACGAGTCTATGCACATCAACTTCTACCCCAAGTTTGTATTGAGCCCCCAAAATGAACTTTTTTATTTGACCCTCTTATATTTTGACACATAGGTACGCACTTTAACAATCTGCTAAACTTATTTTGATATAGTTGAACTTTCAAAGCCCTTGTTGTAGATATGGAATTATGTTACCTTCTCATTGAATAATAATTGTGATAGTCTCCTCTTATAAAAATGGTGAATAAATTTATCTCATGTGATTATATCCTTTTTATACCCATTTGTTCCTTAGTATTAGTCCACTAACAAGCTGCATCTATAGTGAGTTGATAGGAAACCCCATAATGTCTTAATTGTTTCACTAAAATCTTTTAGTTCAATTTATTTTCCCTTTTCATTCAACCAATTCTCAGCTCCTTCACCTATTTCTTTCCTTCGAACTTAGGTTGGTTAATTTCCTAGAAATCCTTATATAGCTCCAACATATTGTTTTCCCTCATTTATTCTACAGTTGCAAAGTTCTAATTTTCAATCCCACTTCTATTTATTTGATGTCATTTTGCCTTGCTCTATGGTCCTGCATTGATTTTTCCATGGAGTTGATCTCATCCCTTTGTTTAGTTAATATGTTGATTATAGTTTAGAATTCTTGTTTCTTTATTCCTTTGGTCTAGTTGATTCCATCATTGTTATCTTCCCTTTGACTCCTTGAAGTGGTGGTATGCTTTCCTCTTTCACTTTCTTTACCTTCTAGGTCTTCTTTAAATTTGAATTTCTTATTTAGTTCTTGATTTAATATATAATAATTTACCTCTACAACCTCCAACTACTTCCAAGATACTCTTCAAAATTACATAAGTTGAAGTGAGCTCAAGGCCTAGAATTGAACCCTCGCTTTGATACCACATGTAATAACCCACTTAACTTAGTCCAAAAACTCAACTAATTTTTGTTTTAATATATAAAAATATTGATTTATTATTCTTACTTATACTTTTTTTTTAATTCAATCAGATACTTAGGTACATCTATCCAAACAAGATAGGCATCCATCCAACTAGGATGGGCATCTAACCATATAGGTTAGGCATCTATCCATACGAGACTAGGCATCTAACCATATGGTTTAGGCATCTAACCATACGGGTTAGGCATCTATCCATATAGGATGGGAGGTTTCATCCATCCAATCTAGGATAGGAATCTATTCATAAGAATAGGATATGCTCTGGCTAGAGACTTTAGACTCATCGAGACCATCCGGGTCCTAAGCCACTCTCTAAAGACTACACTCCCCTACTAGGAGCACACCAAGGTCACCATCCTTAGGAGTATTAAAATAATTACACAAATAAGCTTGAGTTCCACCTTGGAATCTAGCCTAAAGCCTCAGGAAGTCAAGCGAATCCATAAGGGATTCCTTCTGAGTATGCATTGAATTAACTTTAACCTTTCAATTATTATTTGCACCATTTGATTAAAAGACCAAGGAGCTTCAAGAACCAGGTACTCACCCATAACCAAATCATAATCACCATTCTCAAATGCCTGAGTACAAGGGACAACTTCATCCCTAGATTGCCTACATACCCGTTTGGGCACGAGATCAAGGCATAAAGTATGTAGTTCTGGTTTCTAACTATGGTTTAATGTAAACTGTTTGGTGGGTACACAACCCTTTCTAGGGTCAATGTCCCAGACAATTTCTTTGTGATTGCTACCCATGATGGTAGCTCTATAGAAAAAAAAGCTCAAGATGGCCTTTTGCTTGTGGCCTAAACAACTAAGTCCTATTTCCTATTAAATACGTCACCCTTAATCCATTATAATCCATTGAAATCAACAAGATAAAATAAATTTTTAAGATCTTCCGACACATCCAAACCCTAATGGGGTTATCTAAAGTTCAACTGATCAGATGTAAATTCATTTAAAAATTAATCTTTTTAGATTATCGATCCAAGGGGGATTAGCCACCCCTTGGATTTTAACTTCCAAATGACCCTTATTTCTCCCTGACGATTTAGAGGGATGATGCCACAGATGTTGTTATTGTAGCTTTATTAGGTGTTAAGTGCAGTAGTTCAACATGACAGCATTACCCATAAGTGTGACTCAAAGGTACCATAGATACCAAATGCCATTAATTTCTGGTTTCAACTCCTCTTGTTTAGTTATCTAACTATGAATTTAACTTTGAATTCATGAATCTTAAATGAAGTAATATACTGGTACAATTATGAAAAAGAAACTATTATATGCAAGGAATTATCACTTGAATTTAAAGCTAAAGTATGAATTTTAAGTAATTGAAAGGAACATAAAGAAAACAACTACTTGGAATAGTATTTCCTCCGAAAGAGAGTTATGATAATTAAACATTTGAAAACTTGAACTAAATACATGAAATTACTAATTTCTTGGAAACCATAATACTTTCAAAGATAACTTATGAAAATGATTTGAATTACTTACAAGATATAATTGTTTTGGAGAAACCATTACACAATAAGTATGAATCCTAGTACTAATTTTCTTAAAAGAAAATTAAATGATTGAATAGAAAGAATTTGGAAATAAATTTTAACACATACTTGTTTGAAGCAAAAAGTACTTAATAATAATCCCATCTAATTCTTCCATATGAAGTAATATGAATTTCATCTACAAATGACAACTCTACTTTAAATGTGAATCCTAATACTTGAAAGGTACTAAATTGCTTGAAATAGAATTTAAATTATCAAATAATTATACTTTGGAAATGAATTCAATACTCACTCGTTGAAGGGAAAAGGAAACAACTATTCAATAATAAGATTAAAATTAACCACATTATTCTTATTTACTAATTGTTCTAAAAAGAGGTTAGACAAGAGTGTAAATACTTGCTAGTTAACCAAGTAAATAATACTAAGTCTCCTAATAAACAATTCTAATCAATAAACTTCTAGTTTCTTTTTAACTAATACCTTTGCAAGATTATAAAGTGATAACTAATTAATCCTTCCACTTGAAGTAACGTTAACCTTATCATTGGATGCATTCTACAAATAATAAATTTATCAATTTCAAATACTTCGAACGGAGCTAATGTTTGCTCCTTAAATTACCCTTAATTAGATTTATTATTTAATTTCTAATTGATCATGGAATAGGTTTCTTGAAACTCATTTGGTAAAACAATTTTGGTTTTGAATAAACTCTCTTTGCATCCTAATTAATTCTATTACCATATTAATATTTAACTATACAATTTACCTCTAAATTTAATGTTAATTAAATGTAGCCTTACTAATTACTTGTATTATTAAGTGTAACTTTTCCTTTTTACTAGTCTTGTGTTTCTTTTAGCTAGAAGGTGAATGATTTTAACTATTAAAAGAAGTGACTATTCACAATGCCTTATATACTCATATCTTGGAATCTAATAAAGAAACAAATCAAATAATCAACCTTTCGAATTGAAGAAAAACTTTGTCTAACATTAACTCATATTGCTGAAATACCTAAAAGGGTTACTATGAATCTAAACACATTTACTTGTTAGGTAAATTTCTTTAACATTTGATACTTTTACTAATTGAAATATACAAAAGATAGTTTTGAAATCCAATAATTAAAGAACTTAAATATTTAAAATGTATTCAATGTATTAAGGGAACCCACTTACTATTGGACTTAAATATTTGAAATGTATTGAATTTCTTGAGGGAACCCACTTACTATTAGGATTTAATTATTTGATGAAAAGATCCAAAATTATGGAATAAGTGTATCATTGGTGCAATAACATTTTCCTTGCTTTGTTTTTCCTAAGTCAAACTAATTTGTTTAATAAAGAGATTTAACTATTATATCTACATCATAAGAAGGATTAATTCAACATGATAGATATCTTAATGCTTGATTATCTATTGAAATTCTCAAGTGTTAATTGACCCTTTTTCCTTATGCAATATTTATCTTTTGAAATCCCAAGGGACTCTTTTTGCATCATTGAGGACATACCAACTCTTTAGAATTTAAAAAGAGTTCAAATTGCAACTTAATATTTGATAATTAAAACTCGAATAAGGTACCCATTAATATGGGTTAGACCCTTTTTGCTTAAATTTTCCTTTAATATATTAATAATATAATTCCTAAAACTAGAGATGATATTTTAAACATATTTCCATTAATTTTAATAAGGTTAGATGTTAAATGGGTCTCATTAATCCTTTTTAAATATATATGAATAAATAAAACCATTTTTCATTAAATAGACCTCAATAAATAAATCAATTTCTCACTAAATTCGACTAATTTTCAACTATTAAAATTTATAATTATAAACTAATCCGAAATGATTTTTTAATCACCAAGTGCATAATTAAATTTCAAAGAACTATAAGCTTATTAATTTTAATCATTCAAAATAACTTTCAATATTCTAAAACATTTTTAATTTTACATGAAAATAAGAAATAATAATATAAAAATAAATTTTAACTACTTATTTTTATGATACAAATAAATTTCAATTACTTAAACAACTTAGAATATAAATAAATTTTTCAATTATTTGAATAACACAGAAAATTTAATTACAAACTCTAAAGTATAATTCAATTGTAATAAAAAAATACCTAACTCAATATATATATGTTTATTTAATCTTAAATAAATAAACTAAATTTAAAAAATAAAAATAAACTTAAATCTACAAACAAATTTAGAACATAAATTTAGTATTATTTTAAATAATTTTGATATATATGTTTATATAACATATATTTGAAGGGAATTTTACTAATTTATTAATCAAGGCAAGATTTACTTTTTTTATTTATTTATTTCATACATACACAGGGAATAATATTTTTTTTTCCAAAAATCCAAAGAGATGAATATGTTTCTAAAAAGTACGGAGATGAACTTTTGTTTTCTATAGTGCAGAGAGATGAATGTTTTCTTAAAATCCACAGACATGAATATTTTCTTAAATTCCACAGAGATTTGTATTTATCTAACTTACATAGAGATGAATATATTTCTATTTTTATTTTCTTTATTCTAATTTTATATTACTTTGGCAATAGATTTATTTTTGTTCAAATTATTCTAATTTATATATATTTCATTCCAAAAAAATCTAATTTTTTATATAATAAAGAAAGTTGATTGAGGAAAAGATAATGGATTAAATAATATTTGAATTTGTATATGCATATTTTGAAAAATATTTATTAACCAATTTATTTCCTACATGCAAAATAAAAGAGAAGATTTGTTTTTATTTTTTAGATAGAAAAGGAATTTATTACATGTATTTGATTAAATCAATTAACAAAACCAGAAAAAGATTTCCTTGCAAAAATTTGAAACAGATAAAAGAGATTTCTTTTTAAAAAAAATAAAATTAAAATATAAAATTTCTGATGTGTGAAATTTTGAAAGAGATGAGAAGAAGATTTTCTTTGAAAAGAAAAAGCAAGCAATGAATGTCCAAGAGGGGAACCTGGATTTGAATGAGGAACCTTGCTGACCTCCTTCAATTCCTCCTTGAAGCTTGGTAATGATCTTCTCCAAAATCCTGCAACAAATCTACAAAAATTTTCCTACAACTAACATGGTATTGAAAATAAATTCATAAGAATTTGAAGACTACTTTATCATCCAAAAAATAATGGACTCCCTCCCCTAATTTTTCAAAAATTTAGAACTCAATATATAGAAAAGAGAGTCATTTTCCCTCTACAAAAGAAATTAATTGATTTCCATATTCTTTTCCCAAAATAATTTCATGCAAAATGATTAATTGTCATAGTGGGGGTTACATGCAAAAATTGAATTTCAAATTCTCTTCTAGAACCTTCTCATTTCCTCATACAACGTGTTCTAAATAGCATATTGAGAAAATAAATAATTTCTATATTAATTTCATGTGAAAATGATTGTTGTCATAGTGGGGGTTACATTTGACCATGCATTCAAAATTCAAATTTGAATTCTCCCCCAAAAATGGATTTTGTAACTCCTTTGTCATAAAAATGCCATGAATAGAATTATTCATGTCATAGAATAATTTTGTAACTCCCATGTCATATATTTGCTAAATATAATATTTATTCTTTAATATTTTAAATTTTAAGTTTCTTTTCTAGAATCTTCTTATTTCTCCCACACCATATACTCAATTGGGATATTGAGAAAATAAGCTATTTTAAAATAAATTATGACCTTATATGTGTGTCACCACTTAAATTTCTTTTTATTTAAAAACTTCAACCTCATTTCAATTTATCTTCTCTTTCTAACATTACTCATAAAATTAATATAATAATAATAATAATAATAATAGCAAGTCATATCAAGGTCCAAAAAAAGGGTTATGATAGTCCTTAATATTTTGTGAAAATTTTAGTGCTTAAAAACTTATCCTACCTTAAGTATTACCCTAAATTGAATCTAAGCATTGGGCTGATCATCCTTATCCAATTTTACTTAGGAACTTTGCCTATCATAAGTAAGAAAGGTTATTTATCCTAAATCAAAAATGACCTAGGTTTACCTAGTTATGCCTTGACCTTAATCCAAATCCAATCAAAATGTAATGAAATCCAGAACTAAGTCCAAAAATTCCACCAAATCTTATTCATTCGTCTACAACCATGCTTGTTCATAGTGACATGCTGCCTGTAGTACCCCTACTAGTTTGAATCCATTAGAATCATATTCTATTATTGGATGTTTTTCAGTAGATACATTACCATGATATATTATTCAGATTTTTATAACATTATGCTTTATCTGGAGATGAGATGTATAATTTATTTGTAGTATTTTAGTACTTGTGATTTATGGCATTTTATGGATTATTGCTATGTACTAACATTTTACTTTACGTATGTGATGTGTAATTATATGTTGTGTGTTTGTGAGTGTATTATCAGAGCCCATGTTTCAACATTGGGTACTCTGGGATTGTAGTGAGCCCATTCAGTTTGACCTTGTGTGTAGATCTTAGTGTTTGGATTTTCCCTTGCTTTATCCTTGTCATCGATCTGAACCGTTTTCTCTTTTGCAGTTTTGGTCATGGTTAGGAAAGCTAGGGGAGTTGGCCGTGTTGGTGGCCGCAATAGAGGTAGAGGTGGGAGACGGGGCCGAGGTTCAGACCGCCATAGTCCTTCGCCACCTCCCACTCATGTGAGTGTGGAGCAGGATCAGTCAGTGCATTAGGAATTACCGCATGTAGAAGAGCAGGTTCCCGAAAGGGAAGAGCTGAGGCAGATGTTTCAGGAAGTTCTAGCTAGGCTAGGCCCCAGGCTTGAAGGTGAGCAGCCCATCCATGCTCAGGTTGGGGAGTCGCATCAGCATGTTTCAGAGGAGAGAGGTTCCTGTTGGTCAAGATTCAGCTCCCTTGAGTCACATCAAGGATCTTTTGAGGACCAACCCTCCTTTCTTCGATGGTCGAGGCACAGGTCTCGAGGCAGAGACTTGGTTGATTAGTTTGGATAGGTGTTTCGCTATGTTCCCATACAGTAGCAACACCCGAGCAAGATGTGCGATCATGCGTCTCGATGATTTTGCTTCTATATGGTGGAAGTTAGAGGAGGAGAAGATTGGTCTGAATATCAATATTGTTTCTTGGGAGATCTTCTTAGAGAGGTTCAGAGCACGGTTTCTCTCACCACAGTGGAGATAGACTCAGGCAGATGAGTTCTATTCATTGCGGCAGTTTGGTATGTCAGTTGACCAGTTCGAGCATAGATTCTATGAGCTGAAGCAGTATGCCAGGATTGGCAACGATGAGACTATGCTCGTTCAGCATTTCTTGAGAGGTCTTAACGACCGCATTAGTGGAGGGGTTAGAGTTTTTGAGCCAGTTTCAGTGGATGCAGCGGTGGCGAAAGCCAGATTGGTTGAGCAGAACCTCATTCGTGCGCATGGTGGACAGACAGGAGTTCAGATAGGGAGTGTTCCTTCCAGTGGGAACAGAGCTCGTGGGAATCAGTCCCAGTCAGCGGCACCATTCAGGACTCCTCAGGCACCCGCTAAGGGTGGACAGCAGCAGCAGCAGCAGCCACAACAGCAACCGCAGCAGCAGAAACCGAAACAGTCTCAGGGCCAGCAAGGTGGCAACCCTCCTCATAGAAGAAACAGGAACTAGCGGAGGAGAAAACAAGGTTTTCCAGGACAGTCTTCTCAGAGTGCATCACAGGCCCCTAGTAGGGGAAGCTTTCAACAGTCCAGTGGGCCGACTGGAGGTAGAGGACTAGGTAGAGGAGCTTGCTACTCTTGTGGGCAGTATGGTCATATAGCCGTGCAGTGTCCTCAGCGTATCCACCAGATAGGGAATCAGGGGCCAGTTGCATCAGAGCCTACAGTAGGGGATGCTGGTAGGTCCCACAGAGTGTTTGCAGCGGTTGATAACCGCCATGCTGAGCATCAGGGGACAGTTATTAAGGCCGCAGGTGTGTTGTGTGGTATCCCTATCTCAGTGCTTTTTGACTCCGGTGCATCGGATTCTTTTATTTCTTCATCCATTGTGGAGCGGTGTGGACTCACGTCTGCTAAGCAGGTGGATAGGTGGCAGGTAGAGTTGGCTACCGGGGTGCGCGTGGTCGTAGATGCCTTTGTTCCTAGTTGTGAGTTGGATCTAGGTCCCTTTGTGACTTCTGTTGACCTTCGTGTCATTCCTTTGGGATCCTATGGAGTAGTGTTGGGGATGGATTGGTTATCATCTCACAGTGCTCATGTGGACTGTCGTCAGAAGATAGTAGAGTGTTTAGATGACCATGGCAGGAAAGTGGGGATCGTTGGAGTTCAGAGATCGATATCCTTACGTATGATTTCCGCTATGCAACTTAAGCGGTGTATGCGTAAAGGATGTCAGCTTTTTGCAGTAACTCTTGAGGATATGGATGAGGGAGAGAGTCGAGAAATCGCTCTTGATGGTCACCCTATTTTTCGAGAGTTTGCTGATGTCTTTCCTTTGGAGATTCCTGGTATGCCTCCGAAGCGAGACATAGATTTCCGCATTGATTTGGTTCCTGGTGCAGAACCTATTTCGAGAGCTCCATATCGGATGACTACTCAGGAGTTGAGTGAGTTGAAGTTGCAAGTGGAGGAATTGTTGACCAAGGGATTCATTCATCCTAGTTTCTCTCCTTGGGGTGTGCCTGTTATCTTCGTAAAGAAGAAAGATGGTTCTCTTCGGTTATGCATTGATTACCGACAGCTGAATAAGGTAACCATCTGGAATCAATATCCATTGCCTTGTATTGATGATCTTTTCGATCAGGTGAAGGGAGCCATGGTGTTCTCTAAGATTGATTTGAAATCTGGGTACCATCAGTTGCGCATTCATGATGCAGACATTCATAAGACAGCGTTTCGCACTCGTTATGGTCACTATGAGTTCATAGTAGTACCATTTGGGTTGACAAATGCGCCTTCAGTTTTCATGTGCCTCATGAATGGGGTTTTCCGTGCATACCTGGATCATTTTGTCCTTGTGTTCTTGGATGATATATTGATTTATTCTAGATCTATGGAAGAGCATGAGGGTCACCTGCGTCTAGTTTTGCAGTGTTTGAGGGAGAATCAGATTTATGCCAATTTGGCGAAGTGTGATTTCTTCCAGACTGAGGTGAAATATCTTGGTCATGTGGTTTCAGGAGAGGGTGTATCTGTGGATCCTTCAAAGATCCAAGCCATAGTGGATTAGCCAGCGCTGACCAATGTTTTAGAGGTTCGGAGCTTTATGGGTTTGGCCGGATATTACCGTCGCTTTGTTAAGGATTTTTCCCGTATAGGTCACCCGATTACTTCTCTTCAAAGGAAAGGGAAGAAGTTTGTTTGGTCAGAGCAGTGTGAGTCAGCGTTTCGTGCCTTGAAGGAACTCCTTGTCAGTGCTCTGATTTTGGTAGTCCCTGATCCATCCAGAGAGTTTATGGTATGCACAGATGCCTCTTTCGAAGGTATAGGTGCGGTGCTTATGCAGGATGGACATGTGGTTGCCTATGAGTCTCGCAAACTCAAGGACCATGAGTTGAACTATCCAGTTCATGATTTGGAGTTGGCAGCTGTAGTGCATGCGTTGGCTAGGTGGCGTCACTTTCTGTTAGGGCGTCGGTTTGAGCTGCATAGTGATCACCGCAGTTTGCAATATATCTTCATGCAGCCAAACTTGAATGCTCGACAGCGAAGGTGGATGGAATTCCTCTGCGAGTATGATTTTGAGGTTCGATATATTTAGGGGAAGGAGAATGTAGTGGCTGATGCCTTGAGTCGTAGGCGGCATGAAGTTTCAGCATTGTCCCTTGGAGTGGACTTGAGACAGAGAATTCTTGGAGTTCTTCCTCAGGACTCTTGGTATCAGGATGTTAGAGCCGTGTTGGAGTCCGGAAGGCCCTTAGAGGGTAGATTCACTAGGTATAGTCTTGAGGTGGATGGCATTCTACGTCATCTTGGTCGGATCTATGTACCTCCTTTGGAGGGTCTTCGCACATTGATCATGACTGAGGCCCATCGTGCACCTTATTCGGCACATCCACGTGTCAAGAAGATGCATGCAGATCTTAGACAGATTTATCATTGGGCTGGTATGAAGCGTGACATTGCCGATTTTGTGTCGAAGTGTTTGGAATGCCAGCGAGTGAAGGCGGAGCATCAACACCCAGCAGGGCTTTTATAGCCTAATTTAGTACCAGATTGGAAATGGGACATCATTTCCATGGATTTCATTGTTGGGTTGCCCGTTTCTTCACGTCGCCATGATGCCATCATGGTCATTGTTGACAGGTTGACGAAGGTTGCTCATTTTGTTCCTATCCGAGCTTCCTATATAGCAGCAGTGGTGGCTCGTGTCTTCTTGGAAGATGTGGTGAGATTGCATGGGATTCCGAGGCGGATAATCTCTGATAGAGATCCAGTCTTTACCTCAGCATTGTGGACCTCACTTCAGCATGCTTTGGGAACTCAGTTGAACTTCAGTTTAGCTTATCACCCAGAGACGGATGGTCAGACTGAGCGTGTGAATCAGGTTTTAGAGGACATGCTTCGCATGTATGTTATGGACCAGCAGTCGCGTTGGGAGGATTATATTTATCTTGTGGAGTTTGCTTATAACAACGGATATCATAGCTCCATAGGTATGTCTCCCTTTCAGGCATTGTATGGTCGTCCTTGCCGTACTCCGTTGAGTTGGGATTGGTTAGAGGACAGGGTGCTCATAGGCCCGGATATCCTTCGAGAGATGGAGTAGCAGGTAGAGCGGATTCGTGAGCATTTGGTAGCTGCACAGGATAGGCAGAAGAAGTATGCAGATGCTCACAGGGTAGATCGTCAGTTTTCTGTTGGCGACCGTGTATTCTTGAGAGTGCGTCCGCGTAAGAGTCCGATCTGTTATGGAAAGGGTTCTAAGTTGGCGCCTCATTTTGTTGGCCCGTTTGAGATCCTTGAGAGGATAGGACCTATTTCCTACCGTCTTGCTTTGCCACCGAGTCTATCCCGCATCCACGATGTCTTTCATGTTTCAGTTCTTCAACCTTATCACCCAGATGTGACTCATGTTCTTGATTGGAATGCTTTGCAGGTCGAGGACGGGCAGCTTTCCATGGAGCCCGTGCGCATTCTTCAGCGTCGGGATTTGACCCTCAGGGGACGTACCATCGACCAGGTAAGGGTCCTATGGGACCCAAATGATGAGACCTCGGCGACATGGGAGGATGCAGCGAAGATGAGAGAGCTCTATCCTTATCTGTTTTAGGCTTCCAGGAGTAAGCCTAGTTTTGTGGGGGAGAATGTAGTACCCCGTTTTGATCGGACTTATTAGACTATCCTTGTGTTGCAGTTTACTATTCAGTGACGCTTTATTGCTCATCATTTTTGCAGATGTATTTGATACTATTTCATGTTTATCTGGATATTGGATGCATGAGTTATTTTCAGTATTTCAGTATTGGTGATTTCTAGTATTTCATGGATTATTGCTCGTACTGACATCTTACTTTATCTAGGTGACTTGTCATATATATGTTGCGTGTTTGCTATTGTATTGGATGCAAGGGGATGATTTTCCTTCACTCGTTTCGATGAGACAGGGAACGTCGCGATTCTCCTTCATCGGTGTGCATGCCGTGTATTCTATATTTATATGCATGTATGTGTGCTTCGGTGATGCAGGCTATTGCAGGTACAAGTACCGGGTAGGTACAGGGTATCGTCTCCACCTGGCTTCACAGGTCTGAGCATGCCTTATATGTCCGATGGGAGTTGTAGTACCCCTACCCTAGTCTATCTCTAACCTTGGTTTAATCTTGATTAGTTAATCGTAATATTATGTTATAGTCAGATGTTAATTTTACGCATAGCTATTGATGTGGTTCTCACACTAGTTTTATGCTGGTTGTTTAGTGTTCTTATTTCATGATATTACATCGAGCTAACGCATTCATTAAGTTTTATATAAATATGCATGTATGATCGTTGGTTGCAGGAGATTTTAGGTACGAAGTCGCATGAGTGCGAGGTTCGTCGTCACCTAGTTTTGCAGGTTTGAGCATATCTTTTTAATCCTTAGAGTTGGATTAGGTGGTCGTAAGACCCTAGTTGACCTTAGTCGTGCTCAAGTGAGCATCGCCAGTCGTCGTTGGTGACCCCTTCTTGTTTGGGTTTGCGAGTCATCTGTTTGGTTGACCTTCTCGGTTTGCGTGCCTGGTGTGCATGGTTAAATTGGTTAATTAGTCCTTAGTAATTATCTTGTTTATTTATGCATTTGTGCATTGAAGATTGATGGATTAGATTAATCAGGTATTCGTTATGCGATTTTCATTGTTAATGAATTGCCTATGTTAAATTGGAAGTAAATCCGATTAAATGTCTGTTTTCGAATATTAATGCATTTATATATGCTGTGGAAAAGAAAGTTTTAGATTTTATCACCATTAAGTTAATTGCATTCTGTTGGCGTTTATAATTTGAAAGATTAAATTTGTTTAAATGAGGAAATCGAATTTTGAATTGAAAAGGCAAGTTAATTGTTGTGTTTGTGAGAAAGGATTAATTTTTAAGTATTATTTTTAAATAAAAGTTTTTATTCCAAAAATAGAAAATTTTGGGTCAACTCTTCCATATAACCCAATTTGGGAAATTTGGAGAGGATGGACATTTTGGGTAAAAATTTTGGTTGAGATGCGGTTTATCATAATGCATGTGTGAAATCGACCCTTTTAATGCAATAAGTTGGAATATGGAATAATGTATCTTAGAGTAATGAATTATTCTCAGTTGTTGCTAAGGAAATTTAATATGCTTGGTAAGATCTCTTATGTTATGATGAAATCCTAGTGAAATAGAATGTTAGATGTATGGTTTGTAATTTTAAATGAAAAGCTTGAATGAAGATTATGAATGGAACTTAATGATGCATCTTGCTTGTGATTTATGTTTCCATCCTTTAAAAGAAATTATCCTGATTATGAAGTATCTCGTTATTAGGATTTTCAGCGTAATGGATTAATTGTGTGAGTTAAATGAATTGTGAAATTTAAGTAATCTCGTTGGGAAACTCTTTAGGTGTGAGTTGATGTCTTCCACTATGTAATCTGAATCTTTGTTATCTTGTTGCATCTTATGTGTTGTAACTTTAAAAAAAATAAAAATTTTGCACTCTATTCTTGTGTTTTGGCTTAATCCCTTCGGGGTTTCCTGGCGGGGCATTACATTTGGTATCAGAGCCCATGTTGCAAACATTGGGATCTCTGGTGTCGCGTGTGCCCTCTATTTGTTTGAGGTGTGTCGACCTTATGTGTATGCTTGTCCTCCTTTTGCAAGTGAGTGATTGAGCAGACCTTGTCGGGTGTGTAACGTGTGTGTTCACACCTTGTTTTCGCCTTCTTGATGTTGGTGTTTGAGTGCTTATTTGTGCATTGTGTGCTTATTGATGTCTTGGTCTATGATTGCTCTTATTCTGAAGACAGTCGTATGTACCTTCCCTTATTGAGTGTTGTACTCTTTAGACTAATCCATTTGGATTGGTCCGTGCCTGTCTTGAAAGTGCGAATTGTGTTTGTTTAAGATTATGATCTAGCTTAATGTTGTCCACTTGAAGGACTAGTATGGCAATTATTGTATGCTTATATTGTAGAAAATTAAATGATCATCACCATTCTTCTCTCTCTTTCTGGAAATTAAAATGATTAGGATATGTGTAATTATCTTTGATTTGAGTTTCTTGTTGCAAGAGAAAAAAAGGTGTGACTTCTTGAACCCTTGTGTGAGCTTTATGATGCTTATGTTTTTAAATTATTGAAAGGGCTATGGGTTTAAAAATTTGTTTTGGGTGAATGGGAGAAAACTGTATGAGTATGTTTAAAGAATTCTCCATGTGTGTGTTGTAGGAGTAGCATGATTAAATTCTACCTTAGTAAGGTGCATTGCTATGCGAATAGTTGAATTATGTGAAACTGCTTGGTTTGTAGAAGGGTTAAAAAGAGCATGTTATTGTAGCTTCGAGAGAATATTAATGTGTTTTCCAAAAGATTGCCTTATGTGTATCATTAAACCAGTCTGATTGAAGATTTATTTTAGCAATGCTCCTTTGAACTCGCTTTTGGGTATGTGAAATTACCTTAATGTGTTTAGAAAGTGCGAATGGAAAGCTTGTTTGATGTGCATGCATTAATATGTTTTATTTGGTTAATAGCTCCTTGCTTATCTTTGATCGTAATGCGATTTCTAATAGGTTGCAAATTATGACATGTGTCTACATTGTATTATTTATGTGAGTGTTCTTAAGAGGTCTTGCATTATCGAAAAGATTGCTTGTTTTGATCTCTGCTTTGTTTGGAAAACTAGAACCTCCTGTTGCAACCATAATCATTGGAAATGTTTTGTTAGGCTGATTGTCATCCTTCAAAACGGTAGCGAAATGAAAACCGTGTAATTAAATGATAGGCTTATAGTGAGAAAATGTATAAAGTAGCGTGATCTTGTTTGATCTTGTGTTTTTGTAGGAAATAGTTTGGCTATCAAACTCTCTTTTCCTTCTCTTTGCCTGATCATAAGATTTTTTTTAGAAATGGTATTAAAGTATGCATTGATTTAAATAGAATGTTTATGAAACATGTGAAATGGTATGTTCGCTTTTTGGCTTCATAGTGAAAGATGAAAGTCTTAAGCTTTAGAAATGAATCTGCTTAGCTAGTAATTTAATTACGAATGCTTAGTGAGATTTGAGAAAGCTATAGGAATGATGTTATTTCCTTATATAATTGTGAATTGTTATTAATTTCAGTACTTGAATCTGGAGTAAACTTGATTCAGTTATTTATATAGAAAGCATAATTGGAATCTTCTTTGTATAGATGTTAGCATACTAAAAAGTACTCCCCGTAAATGTGATTAAACCAGTATTGGTGTATTGTGTGTATTGTAAGAAACCAGTGCTTATATTATGTGCCCATGGATTCGTGAAGTAATCAACCATGGAGGATATGTTGCTTATGAGTATGGGAAACCATACTGTTTATGTGATGTTGCTTATTTGTCTCCCTACTGAGTACCATACCTCGGGTTGTGGGTAACTCGGTATGTTAAGGGTAGTATTCGTAGTAACCGTTCCTTGAATAGTATGGATTGGCGTACGAGTAATATCGACGCGAAGCGACCTGAGCTTCTCTACTTCAAGGAATGATATAGTTGTACTACTAAATTGTATCAAAGGTGTACTCAATACTTTCCCTTTTGATGGATCTATTTATAGGTCTATGTGTGCCAGCCTATTCCTATCCTTTATTTTGAGCATGTAGATGGCAGTTTTGGAGCATATTGTTGGATTCTATTGGAGCATTTGTTGCCTTGTCTTCATGAGAGGCGTGTTATTGTTCTTACATAAGTTGCCAACTGACTAGTGTTGGTAGACTTGTGGGTAGACCTTAGCCATGTATACCTCTGGCTTACGGCGAGTATCCTTCTAGACACATCGCTATGCGGAGTGTGACTAGCGCGTGCCTTATCCGCGGGGCACATTGCCATGCGGGATACATCCATTGCGTGCCTTGTCCACTTGGAGTATTGCCATGCCGTGCTGAGACACGATGCGGGATGTAGTAGACATTTCCATGCGGCCTACCGCTAGGTATTGGGTAGAGCCATGCCACGTGACGACGTGATGCGGGGTGATGTCGAGGTGCACACTGCCATGCCATGTGGATGTGTGACTGGCCACACCATATGATGAGCTACTAGGGTAGCTAGATGATTGTTCCTTCCTTCCTCGTTGGTGGCTAGCTACTAGTCACGTAGTGATGTAATGTGCAATTGTGATTTTCTGTTAATTATTTATTTATTTCCTTGTGGGATCAGCAATTCGTTTTACTTTGACTGTAAAGGTTTAGCCACGATCTTGTGATCTTTTGCACTTTTGATTTGGTGTTGAGATTCCGGATTATTTTCTTGCCTTACTGTTGGAATTGAGGATTTATTATCTTTATTCATCTGGACTTTGGTGGCTAAACTGGTTTATACTTGATGTTTTCGTATGCTGATCTTGTGTTGCAATGTGAATTCCTCTCCAAGAACGTAGGAGACGGGCTTGGATGAGTGTATACAAGGAAGTAGACACAAGGAACCTTGAGGATGGAGGTATGTGAGGCTGTGATGCAGCTAGTATCCACTACCTACCTATGTGTGGTGACTATCTCTTGGAGGCTAAACACCTTACACAACAAGGGATATTCACAAAGGTCTTGTATGGAAGGTAGCACCGCTATGGTGTGCCTAGCACCATCAAGCCTTTGAGTGAGATATTGGATTCTTATGATCATATTGTTGTTATGAGATCAGGCATAGAGATGCTGATCGTGCATGTTACCCTTTGACCGAGCATTAGACATGCTCACATGTGGCCTTTTCTGTTATGCATTCTAGTTTTGTGGATGGTTATTGCTTGTATCATGGAGTAAATTGTGTTAACTTGTCGCTATGTTATGGGACATAGTCTTTGGAAAGGTTTTCTTATGCCTGGCAAGTGTAACAATTGAGTTATTTTGTTGCTCTTATTTCATGAAAGCTAATTTGGTTGTATAAATTGATATTTTGAGCTAGTTCTATGTTATTAAATCTTATGAGAAAGATGGATTGGTGAAGGAAATTGATCTTATGGCATGTTTTTCTATCATTTTTTATCGATGATTATGGTAATTATTGTATACCTCTTTGTAATGTTTTAATTTGGTGCAATGAAAGGAAGGAATTTCCTGTTTCTTCGCTTTGATTGTGGATAATTCCTAGAATATTTTAAGGAATGTATGGTTTTTAACGTATCTTTCCAATGGATAATGGCATTTGTAAAGGATTTTGCGATAATATTTCATTTAGTTATGGAAAGATTTCTATGTGCAATTTGACCTTTGTTGAATGAGTTTCAGGGCTGATGCGTACGACATGTTCTCCATCTAGCCTTACAACTTCCAGGAGTAAGTCGGAACCTAGGGGGGGAGAATGTAGTACCCCTACCCTAGTCTATCTCTAACCTTGGTTTAATCTTGATTAGTTAATCGTAATATTATGTTATAGTCAGATGTTAATTTTACGCATAGCTATTGATGTGGTTCTCACACTAGTTTTATGCTGGTTGTTTAGTGTTCTTATTTCATGATATTACATTGAGCTAATGCATTCATTAAGTTTTATATAAATATGCATGTATGATCGTTGGTTGCAGGAGATTTCAAGTACGAAGTCGCATGAGTGCGAGGTTCGTCGTCACCTAGTTTTACAGGTTTGAGCATATCTTTTTAATCCTTAGAGTTGGATTAGGTGGTCGTAAGACCCTAGTTGACCTTAGTCGTGCTCAAGTGAGCATCGCCAGTCGTCGTCGGTGACCCCTTCTTGTTTGGGTTTGCGAGTCGTCTGTTTGGTTGACCTTCTCGGTTTGC